>NW_027262955.1:122500-309350 GCF_902827115.2 Pseudochaenichthys georgianus
CCCGGATCAGAGTACACTAAGTCCAGTCAGCATCAGTACCCGGATCAGAGTACAGTAAGTGCAGTCAGCATCAGTACCCGGATCAGAGTACACTAAGTCCAGTCAGCATCAGTACCCGGATCAGAGTTACAGTAAGTGCAGTCAGCATCATACCCGGATCAGAGTACACTAAGTCCAGTCAGCATCAGAACCCGGATCAGAGTACACTAAGTCCAGTCAGCATCAGTACCCGGATCAGAGTACACTAAGTCCAGTCAGCATCAGTACCCGGATCAGAGTACACTAAGTCCAGTCAGCATCAGTACCCGGATCAGAGTCCACTAAGTCCAGTCAGCATCAGTACCCGGATCAGAGTACACTAAGTCCAGTCAGCATCAGTACCCGGATCAGAGTACACTAAGTCCAGTCAGCATCAGTACCCGGATCAGAGTACACTAAGTCCAGTCAGCATCAGTACCCGGATCAGAGTACACGTAAGTCCAGTCATCATCAGTACCCGGATCAGAGTACACTAAGTCCAGTCAGCATCAGTACCCGGATCAGAGTACAGTAAGTGCAGTCAGCATCAGTACCCGGATCAGAGTACACTAGTCCAGTCAGCATCAGTACCCGGATCAGAGTACACTAAGTCCAGTCAGCATCAGTACCCCGGATCAGAGTCCACTAAGTCCAGTCAGCATCAGTACCCGGATCAGAGTCCACTAAGTGCAGTCAGCATCAGTACCCGGATCAGAGTACACTAAGGCCAGTCAGCATCAGGACCCGGATCAGAGTACACTAAGTCCAGTCAGCATCAGTACCCGGATCAGAGTACAGTAAGTCCAGTCAGCATCAGAACCCGGATCAGAGTACACTAAGTCCAGTCAGCATCAGTACCCGGATCAGAGTACACTGAGTCCAGTCAGCATCAGTACCCGGATCAGAGTACACTAAGTCCAGTCAGCATCAGTACCCGGATCAGAGTACACTAAGTCCAGTCAGCATCAGTACCCGGATCAGAGTACACCAAGTCCAGTCAGCATCAGTACCCGATCAGAGTACACTAAGTCCAGTCAGCATCAGTACCCGGATCAGAGTACACTAAGTCCAGTCAGCATCAGTACCCAGATCAGAGTACACTAAGTCCAGTCAGCATCAGTACCCGGATCAGAGTACACTAAGTCCAGTCAGCATCAGTACCCGGATCAGAGTACACTAAGTACAGTCCGACGGTGTGTTAGACGGGCCGTGATATCATGAACCTGCTGATGGACGCATTCCAACACTTGCTCTGCTCCAGCTGTGTTCACCTTGCAGCTGCAGCTCTGAGGCTTTGATCCTGATCAAGTGTTTGAGTCATGTTTAAAGTTTAACTTCTTCATGTGTCTGATATTAGAGTTCACTTTTCATTCAGGAAGTATGACGCTGTGCTGTCAGTAGCTTCTCCATGTCTGTGATTGGTCGAATGTTGCTAGCCCCGCCCCTTTCATGTGAACGCGCACTCAGCCCGACGGAGACACCCTGGCTCGAGTTACCGAGTTGATAACCAGCGTCGTCTGACCGCTTAGCGAGAGCTCGATTGTTTTGGGTTAGTTGAGCCGGCTAACTCAAACATATCAGGTTAGCTTGAACTGGCTTCGTAGGACAGACCTCTGGAGGACTCGGCAGCAACAGGCTTCAACCGATCTATGAGACACTGCTGTCCCTCACATTCTAATGATTGTACATACAATACATTTATATATATATAAATACATTTATATATATATAAATGTATTTATATATATCTAAGCATTAATTGATCATTTCACCAAAAATATAAAACTATTAATAATGCAAAGGTGTGTGACCTTGATGATGAGGATGGACTCGACGCCTCTCATATCGATCAGACAGTTGAAGACGACCGGACTCGTGACGGTGATGACGTCGAGCAGCGAGGGAAAGTCTGTATGAAGAGCCTTCCTGCAAACACCACAGAAGAAGAGCTAAAGGACTCCTACTATCATTAGGCATATATTATAGGTCTCGCATATATCAAAAAGATATAAGGACATGACTCTGAAGTGTCCTGCTCCAAACCCCAAAGAGGTCCTTGTAGCCCCCCCCCTCTCTTCCAGCTGTTACTAAGGACATGTCTCTGAAGTGTCCTGCTCCAAACCCCAAACAGGTCTTTGTAGCCCCCCCCTCTCTTCCAGATGTTACTAAGGACATGACTCTGAAGTGTCCTGCTCCAAACCCCAAACAGATCCTTGTAGCCCCCCCCCCTCTCTTCCAGCTGTTACTAAGGACATGACTCTGAAGTGTCCTAGCTCCAACCCCAAACAGGTCCTTGTAGCCCCCCCCCCTCTCTTCCAGCTGTTACTAAGGACATGTCTCTGAAGTGTCCTGCTCCAAACCCCAAACAGGTCCTTGTAGCCCCCCCCCCTCTCTTCCCAGCTGTTACTAAGGACATGACTCTGAAGTGTCCTGCTCCAAACCCCAAACAGGTCCTTGTAGCCCCCCCCCCCTCTCTCCCAGCTGTTACTAAGGACATGACTCTGAAGTGTCCTGCTCCAAACCCAACAGGTCCTTGTAGCCCCCCCTCTCTTCCAGCTGTTACTAAGGACATTCTCTGAGTGTCCTGCTCCAAACCCCAAACAGGTCCTTGTAGCCCCCCCCCCCCTCTCTTCCAGCTGTTACTAAGGACATGACTCTGAAGTGTCCTGCTCCAAACCGGTCCTTGTAGCCCCCCCCCCTCTCTTCCAGCTGTTACTAAGGACATGTCTCTGAAGTGTCCTGCTCCAAAACCCCAAACAGGTCCTTGTGGCCCCCCCCCCCCTCTCTCCCAGCTGTTACTAAGGACATGACTCTGAAGTGTCCTGCTCCAAACCGGTCCTTTGTAGCCCCCCCCCCCTCTCTTCCAGCTGTTACTAAGGACATGTCTTCTGAAGTGTCCTGCTCCAAACCCCAAACAGGTCCTTGTAGCCCCCCCCCCCCTCTTCCAGCTGTTACTAAGGACATGTCTCTGAAGTGAGTGACACCTGCACACTTGCTCGCCTGTTCCACTCTTCGTTTTCCGAATGCCAGGAAGGATTCTTGCCTCGCTTCTGAAAGCAAGTGACTCGGAAGACATGTGCTACCAAGCAAGCGTTCCTCGACATTGAGAAACACCCCAAATAACTTCCAGAACACGTCTCATTGTTCTGACAGCAACGTTTCTGATTGGCCCGTGGGGGTAAAGCCCGCCCACATTTTAGTAATGTCGTCATGACGCAGCAAATCTGGATCAGCTCCGTTGTTCCCCGTTTTTTAGAGATGAGGAGTACGGAGGAGAAGAGGGAGGGGTTTGTTTCTGGACACTTTGAGAGTCTCCTGACACACCGGGACACACCGGGGACACACCGGGGACACATGGGGGGGACACACCGGGGACACACCGGGGGACACACCGGGGACACACACCGGACACACACCGGGGACACACACCGGGGACACATGGGGGGGACACACCGGGGACACACCTGGGGAACACACCGGGGGGACACACCGGGGACACACCGGGGGACACACACCGGGGGACACACACCGGGGGACACACCGGGGACACACCGGGGACACACCGGGGGGACACATAGTGATGTAGAGAAAAGACATCAAAAAGTGCATTTTGCATGATAGGAGACCTTTAAACGCAGGTACGAAGTACGTTAATTATTTTGTAGTTTAAGTTCAGTTCCTAATCGTAAATCTAACGTCCAGAAGCTAAATGCTAACGTGATGCTAAAGGAGCCACAGCCGAGTCCAGCAGCACGACTTCAACGTCTCGCCGACTTCAGATCCAGATTCAAACACTCGAGTTGAAGCGTGTGAACACTCTGCAGGAGGCAGGGACTGGCTTTCAAGCAGAAGAGAAACTAACTCAGAGGAGTGTTCACGTGTTCGGCGTAAAGACGGCCTCCACGACTTCTGTAGTCCTGTTCAGCCGCTTGGTAGCAACCATCGTTTCTCAGACACGTCCACTCTTCAGAAATCCCCAGTGGGGTCAAAACGTCTCTTCAATGCGTCTCAACCTCAGACCTGATTTCCAGCTAGTCTCCTAAACCCTACGGAGAGATCCCATTGGCTCTGAGACCAGGGAACAGGAAGTGGAGAAATGCTGACTCACTTCCTGGTTTCAGGACTCGTCACTGCACCACTCGATAAAACTAAAAATAAAACCCTACTCAACGTCCTGCAGCTCCGTACCTCCCGCGCAGGTTGTAGAGTTTCTCGGAGAAGCGGCTGACGTTGATCTGCGGTCGGTTTCCTTTCGTGTAATGCCGCCTCATGATGTCCTGCAGCAGCGCCTCGTCGCGGTGGTTATCGCAGCAGAACGCCTTCATGAAGCCGCGCAGACACGCCTCCACAGCTGCTGCCAGCAGGGGGTCCTTCAGGCTGATGAACGCCCCTGAAGCACAAAGGAAAACTTTATTTAAATACACAACACAAGGAAAACTTTATTTAAATACACAACACATGGAAAACTTTATTTAAATACACAACACATGGGAAATGCTATAAGGAGGTGCAGCAGGGGGTCGTTCGCACCGAACAACACACAGCGGACACAACGTGCGCAACATGGAATCGAAATGCAATTATTCACTGGTTTATTGAACATGTTCCGAGTTAGAAAAACCACATTTTGAGTTATTTTCATATCTGTTAGGTGTTATTATGGGAGAGTTGCTATTCTTGTTAGGCCCATATTGAGCATATTAAGACCACAACTCATGTAACAACGTCCTTACTTACAATAAATCAGCACTACTTAGGCAAGTTTATTTAAATAGCACCTTTCAACACGAGGCAATTCAAGGTGCTTTACAACAATGAAAGACATTCAGACAAAGGCATTTAAAAACAGTAAAAGATAATAAAAGAAACATTAAAAGAAAAAGTACATGAATAAAAAGTTACAGTGCAGTTTAAGATATGAATAGTTCACACAGAAGTTCCACTTTACTGATGAACACAACGGCTCAGTTTCAATTAAAAGCAGCGACAAAAAGAAAAGTCTTCCTGCTGGATTTGAAAGTAGTCAGAGTTGCAGCGGACCTGCAGGTTTCTGGGAGTTAGTTCCAGATGTTTGGAGCATAATAACTGAACGCTGCTTCTCCATGTTTAGTTCTGACTCTGGGGACAGAAAGCTGACCAGTCCCTGAAGACCTGAGAGATCTGTCTCTGGGGACAGGAAGCTGACCAGTCCCTGAAGACCTGAGAGATCTGTCTCTGAGGACAGGAAGCTGACCAGTCCCTGAAGACCTGAGAGATCTGTCTCTGGGGACAGGAAGCTGACCAGTCCCTGAAGACCTGAGAGATCTGTCTCTGGGGACAGGAAGCTGACCAGTCCCTGAAGACCTGAGAGATCTGTCTCTGGGGACAGGAAGCTGACCAGTCCCTGAAGACCTGAGAGATCTGGATGCTTCATAGTTTAGCAGGAGGTCAGACATGTATTCTGGGCCTAAACCATTCAGTGCTTTATAAACCAGCAGCAGTATTTAGAAATCTATTCTTTGACACACAGGAAGCCAGTGTAAAGACTTCAGAGCAGGAGTGACGTGATCCACTTTCTTAGTGTCAGTGAGGACTCGAGCAGCGGCGTTCTGTATCAGCTGCAGCTTCCTGATAGATGTTTAGTGAGACCTGTGAAGACACCATTGCAGTAGTCGAGTCTACTGAAGATAAAGGCATGGACACGTGTCTCCAGATCCTGCTGTGACATTAGTCTTTTAATCCTAGATATGTTCTTTAGGTGATAGCAGGCTGATTTAGTAACTGTTTTAATGTGACTGTTGAAACTCAGGTCAGAGTCCACGACTACACCTAGAGTTCTGGCTCGAGCAGCGGCGTTCTGAATCAGCTGCAGCTTTCAAATAGATTTTTTAGAGAGCCAGTGTAACTGTAATTAGAGGGTTATTGAGGAAAAACTCTCAACTAATGGTTTATTACTTCTAGAATATGGTCATGTAGAATAAGGCATTAATAAGAGTTGTATAAAATAGTTATTCGAAAGCCAATAGTGACGCGTCCTAAAACCCTGGACGTGAGCTGCGCATTGGTTCCTTCGAGAAAAACGCAATGAGATCTCTCCATAGCATTTTGGAGAATAGCTCTAAATCAGGTCTGTGGTTGAGACGCATTGAAGAGACGGATCACGTTTTGTTCAGCCGGATAATATCCACATGTCTACCCTACTTTTACAATTGTCTATAAAAGGAATAAAAACGTAGCCAGAATAGAATAAGGAGTATAAAATACAAGAATGGAGTTGCACTGGCTTTTAAAGAAAGTTATTTTACCCAGGGGTCCGATGGGTTTTTTCTTGAAGCGTCCGGCAGCGTTCGCCTCATCGATGGAAATCAAAAGGTCTGGAACTTGGTCTCCGAAACGCTTCAGTTTGTTGGACCGGCTGGCCAGAACCTGGTTCCTCCTCCTCACTTTGGAATCCAACAGAACCTGGATGTTCCTCTCTTCCAGTCTGACACAACCAACAGAACCAACACAACAGATCAGGACCAGAACAAAAAAATCGAATATTCTGAAAAAATTCAAATATTCTGGAAAAAAGTCAGAAAAAAAGAAAAAAGGCAACATTTTGAATAAAAGTCAAATATTGTGAAAATTGAGGAAAAAAGTCAAACATTCTGAAAAGTCAGAATTTCAAAAGAAAGTCTTTATTTTGAAAAAAATATTCTGTAAAAAGTCAAAACATTTTGTAAATCTGATCTAAATGCTTGATTTCCTGTTTTGACTGAAAAACATGTGAAAAATGTGTTCTTCACCAAACAGATCATTCTAGCCACGCCTCATGTCCCTCAGTTCCACTTCCTGTTTCCAAAGTGCTGATTTGGGGATAAAGCTTTAAAGAGGAGGGGTCTGAGCTCATGCGGGACCCGGCAGCTACCGTCTAAACCAGGGGTGGGGAACCTTTTTCCTCTCAAGGGCCATTTCAATTTTTACAATATCCTCAGAGGGCCGTACAAGTTATTGACCTCTGCTTAAAAAAACTAAAATCACAGCCCATTCATTTCATTCTGTGCAAAGAAAAAGCAACCTCTGAATCCAGATATCTCACCATGACTCGCGTATGCATGCACGTGCACGGTGTGGCGTGACCACCAACACAGAAAGATATGGACACAAGATGTGTGCAAATGTATTTAGTTTCCTATCCATGTGAACATGATTTAAGTGGGGGGGGAACCTAACCTCCTCTAGGGGGGTCCGGGGGCATGCTCCCCTGGGAAGATTTTTTTTTTAAATGTTGAAGTTAAAAGCATCAATCTGGTGCACTTTGAGAGCAACATTAAGAGATCTATGGACACATCTCTCAACACCCAAACACAACTGTAAACAGATTTTCTTTTAACTTATGGATATTTGACAAATCACTCCCCTTTCAAACTGTATTCTTCTTTATTAATAACTGTCATATAGTATTTTATACCCGTTTACTTTATTCTCTTATGTTTTTTATAACTGTAATGATCATATAAAGATGTGCCTTTGCCTCACTGGTTGTAAACAAAGCTTCTTATATTCGTTAGCATAGCTAGCTAACCAGATGCTAATGATAACAACAAAGCTATTGACTGTCTGATCAGTATGACAGATGAGCAGATCGCCACTGGGCTTTCAACTAAAGACACAGACACGCAGAAACTGCGGCATTTGTGTATGGACTTATCGGCAGAGATGGGGTCGTTACTAAAAAAAAGTAATATATTACATATTACATATTACTTTAAAAAAAAGTAATATATTACACTACTTCGTTACTATCTACATAAAGTAATTCGTTACTTTACTCGTTACTTTACTCGCAGGGCCGGCCCGCCCCTCCCTACAGGCAGATCACGCAGACTGCTAAAGTTTCAAATGTTCTCTTTAGTTCAGTTTCCATTGAATAAGACTGATCCAGATAGCTCCTGAATGTTTTCCTATCTGACCGTGGCTGTCCTCTGTCTCCTGCTATCTGACCGTGGCTGTCCTCTGTCTCCTGCTATCTGACCGTGGCTGTCCTCTGTCTCCTGCTATCTGACCGTGGCTGTCCTCTGTCTCCTGCTATCTGACCGGTGTCTGTCCTCTGTCCTCCTGCTAAATCTGACCGGGCTGTCCTCTGTCTCCTGCTATCTGACCGTGGCTGTCCTCTGTCTCCTGCTATCTGACCGTGGCTGTCCTCTGTCTCCTGCTATCTGACCGTGGCTGGTCCTCTGTCTCCTGCTATCTGTATATTTTGCGCAGTCTATCTCTGCTCACGCTGTTGCGTCAGCGTGTTCTCCTGCGTGTTGGCCATGTGTTGCACTGGAGCCAGACTTCAGCCGAGCACGTACGAACTGCGCATTGCGTGAGTGGGCAATAACCTCTCCTTACCAGCAGGCGGGCGGTAGTGTGTATTCGTCATTCAAACAAGCAACAACCGGAAAACAGAGAAGAAGAACTACGTGTGTGTGTGTGTGTGTGTGTGTGTGTGTGTGTGTGTGTGTGTGTGTGTGTGTGTGTGTGTGATATAAATAAACAACAGCTATGTGCGTTAGCTTCACCTTAGCATGTGTTCTTTGCAGGTGTTTGTTGAGGTTTGATTATGACTGATTTTAGAAAGTAACGAAGTAACGCGTGTCGGGGCGATGTTAGTAACTGTAGTGTGATTACTGGATTATAAAAGTAGCGCGTTACACTACTCCGTTACCGACAAAGTAATATTATTACAGTAACGCATTACAAAGTAACGCGTTACACCCAACTCTGCTTATCGGTACTGCAATCTCTGAAGTGCTGGAGTGGCGTTCTGGTGCTCTCCGTCAGAACTGCACCCCTGTCAGACGAGACATACACCACGTGATGACACGTTAGGCCCGTGTTGTGTTCAAGGACCCTGACCTTGGCCAGGAAAAACAGGCACTCGCTTGTTTAATGTTTTTGCGGTCTAGATTTCTTTCATTTTTTTATTTTTTGCGTGTGTTTATAAATTACCTCGAGGGCCGTACCAAATTGTCTCGCGGGCCGTATACGGCCCGGAGGCCGGAGGTTCCCCACCCCTGGTCTAAACTAAATGCTGCCATGATGAAACGCCATATCATGGATTATCAAGGCTCTGAAACAGTCTGGAGCTCAAAGGCTTTCTCTCTTGCCGGTTACACCACAAGGTGAGTTCCTTTCTACTTCCTGCTTCTTCACACACATGCTCTCCAGCACAGGTTAGCTCTGAGTGTTAGCCATGCTAATGTGAACACCGACCATATTACGTCCAGAACAGTCGGGCATTGTTTCTGACAGCAGCTTTCTGATTGGCCCGTGGGTCCACATTTAAGATGTTACGTCGTATCGGACGCAAATCTGGATCAGCTCCGTTGTTCCCCGTTTTTAGAGATTTGGGTACGGAGGAAAAGAGAGAGGGTTTATTTCCTGACGCTGCGTGAGTTCCCCGACACACCGGGGACACACACCGGGGACACACCGGGGACACATGGTGATGTAGAGAAGACATCAAAAAGTGACGTTTGCATGATAGGTCCCCTTTAAAACAACCTCAGTGACCAGAGTGCTGGACAGGGAACAAACACAATATAGGAGTAAAATAATTAAATAATAATTAAAAACAAGAATCATCTTTCAAATGGCCCTTAATTTGTAGTTTTAACTTGTCAAACATGTTGATAAAGTCTGTGAAAACATGCAGGATTTGGGCGTCTGCAGACCATTGACATGCACAGAAACATATAGAACACACTACAGGAACAGACGAGACTGTATTCATCCCGAAGGAAATGGTTGTGCCAGAGTTACACAAAATACAATAAACACAGCAGCATAATAATACAACTGTACACTAACATGCGGTAAAAACAGCAATTAAATAACGACAGGAAACGTAGACGGTCACATTTAATGTAAAATACTGTACAGTGACGAGCTGTGCTTAGTAGGGCAACAAAAACACGTAGTGGCAGATACGTAATCGCACGTTATTAAAGCAGAATGTATTGTCTGACCTCAGTTTGTCGCGCGCCTCTCTTCCCGTGAACAGCGCCTGATGCTCGTTCTTTATTTCCTCGTTCAGCTGCGAATGCGTTTCCTCGACTTCCTCCAGCTGCTTCCTCAAACTCACGATCCTCTTCTGCTGCTTCGAATACTCCGTCTCTCCATCTTTACTCACACTGAGACTTAAATAATAATACATTTCATTTGAATTGCACACGTTAAAAACAACGCCATCTCAAGGTGCTTCACGATGCTATCTAAGGAGCATATTGAATAAAATATGGTAATATATAAAAGGTTAAGAGCATAAAGGTTAGAATGAAAATAAAATAAATACAAGGAGGGAGAAGATTATTCAGCTAAAGGTGAACATCTCTCCCGCTAAGCTAAAGGAGGCTAATGTTGGGCTATAAAGGAACTACAGCACGGTCACATGACTTCACGTCACCACCGCTAAGCTAAAGGTGGCTAATGTTGGGCTATAAAGGAACTACAACACGGTCACATGACTTCACGTCACCACCGCTAAGCTAAAGGTGGCTAACTTTGGGCTATAAAGGAACTACAGCACGGTCACATGACTTCAAGTCACCACCGCTAAGCTAAAAGTGGCTAATGTTGGGCTATAAAGGAACTACAGCACGGTCACATGACTTCACGTCACCACCGCTAAGCTAAAGGAGGCTAATGTTGGGCTATAAAGGAACTACAGCACGGTCACATGACTTCACGTCACCACCGCTAAGCTAAAGGCGGCTAATGTTGGGCTATAAAGGAACTACAGCACGGTCACATGACTTCACGTCACCACCGCTAAGCTAAAGGAGGCTAATAGTGGGCTATAAAGGAACTACAGCACGGTCACATGACTTCACGTCACCACCGCTAAGCTAAAGGTGGCTAATGTTGGGCTATAAAGGAACTACAGCACGGTCACATGACTTCACGTCACCACCGCTAAGCTAAAGGAGGCTAATGTTGGGCTATAAAGGAACTACAGCACGGTCACATGACTTCAAGTCACCACCGCTAAGCTAAAGGTGGCTAACGTTGGGCTATAAAGGAACTACAGCACGGTCACATGACTTCACGTCACCACCGCTAAGCTAAAGGATGCTAATGTTGGGCTATAAAGGAACTACAGCACGGTCACATGACTTCACCACCGCTAAGCTAAAGGAGGCTAATAGTGGGCTATAAAGGAACTACAGCACGGTCACATGACTTCAAGTCACCACCGCTAAGCTAAAGGTGGCTAATGTTGGGCTATAAAGGAACTACAGCACGGTCACATGACTTCAAGTCACCACCGCTAAGCTAAAGGTGGCTAACGTTGGGCTATAAAGGAACTACAGCACGGCCACATGACTTCAAGTCACCACCGCTAAGCTAAAGGTGGCTAACGTTGGGCTATTTCCTTACCTTGTTCTCGTCTTGTTTATTTTCTCCTGAAGAAAGTTCTGCTCTCGCTCCGACTCTTTGAATTTGTTCAGAGCCCTAAAATAAACGATCTAAAAGGAAAGTATTATGTAACGTTAACCAATATTAATGATGCTCACTTGATATATCATATAATCTTATTTCCTGATCAGTACCTCCTGTTCATTGTGCTCTTTGCTGACGACCTTCAGCTGCTCCTTTAACCTCAGATGACCTTCAGAAAGAGCTTCCTGTTCCTGCGTCACACTTTCAATTCTGCTTCTAACGCCCCGCAGCTTCTGCTCTGCTGCCGTGAGCTCAGTCTGTGAGAACGATAGGAAAAAGAGACATGCATGAGTTCTATTTATCTTATAGTACACGTCTTCTGTCAGACAGACAGAAAGACATCCAGGAGTTTCTTTTACCGTCTGTGTCTGCAGAATTCTCCTATTAGCATTAGCATCACATCACGCCTCATTTGCATGTTTAATCATAGGAGGTCAGAAAACTTGTAATATAAGAAATAATTGTGTTAATGTCCGTAATCAAGTGGGAAAGTTTCATGGTGATATTTGGTAGTTAAATATTGTACCCCATTCACCTGCACCTGCATTTTACAATCCATATATTTGAAGGCCGTTTCCTCCAAAATAGGTTTTTCTTTCACACGTCAAACCATGTCTCGTGACATTAAGACGGAATATTACCAATTATTTTATTATTTTTAAACTCGTTTAATCCTTCATTTTGTCTACATTCTACAACTTTCTCTCTCTGATTTCTTTAACCTCCCGAAGAGTTGTTTCTCACCCTCTCAGCAGTATTTATGGAGCGATACAAAGACATCTTGAATCCCCTCTGAACATGAAGCTGGCTTTATCAAATGTTCATGTTTCTATGACGGAAATCAATGCATTTATTTCACAACATATCACATTTTGTAGGGTTTTAATGAATATAATCTGACCTGGCAGAGCTTGAGGCTCTCCTGATGTTTCTGATTACTCTCCTCTTTCTCCACGTCCTCCTTTAACCGCTGCACAAACTGCTCCTTATCTCGCACCTGACAGGAGGAAACACCGTTACCACGCTTCCTTTCCTCCTCCATGCACGATGTTTCTGCAGCAGCGGCTTCCTCTCACCAGACTCCAGGCCATGTTCCTCTGGAGGCTCGGCAGCTGCTCCCTCATGTCGCTGAAGGAGTGCAGCGTCTCGAAGCGCTCCTTCTTCTGCAGGAAGTCCAGCTTCAGGTCCTTCAGAGCCTGAACACAGCAGCAGCACATGCTTCACAGGTGGGAAGTAACGGAGTAGATTTACTTAGTACTTAAGTACAATTGTGAGATATTTGTACTTTACTTGAGTATTTCCATGTAATGCTACCTTGTACTTCTACTCCGCTACATGTATTTAATCCCTTTAGTTACTTTATAGATTTGGATTAATGATGTGAAATATAATCAAGTCTTAAATCACAAGATCTGAGTACTTCTACTTCTACTCAAGATCTGAGTACTTCTACTTTTACTAAAGTACAAGATCTGAGTACTTCTACTCAAGATCTGAGTACTTCTACTTTTACTAAAGTACAAGATCTGAGTACTTCTACTCAAGATCTGAGTACTTCTACTTTTACTCAAGATCTGAGTACTTCTACTTCTACTCAAGATCTGAGTACTTCTACTTTTACTAAATCACAAGATCTGAGTACTTCTACTCAAGATCTGAGTACTTCTACTTTTACTAAATCACAAGATCTGAGTACTTCTACTCAAGATCTGAGTACTTCTACTTCTACTCAAGATCTGAGTACTTCTACTTTTACTAAAGTATAAGATCTGAGTACTTCTACTTCCACTCAAGATCTGAGTACTTCTACTTTTACTAAATCACAAGATCTGAGTATTTCTACTCAATATCTGAGTACTTCTACTGTGATTTACTAAATCACAAGATCTGAGTACTTCTACTTTTACTAAAGTACAAGATCTGAGTACTTCTACTTTTACTAAAGTACAAGATCTGAGTACTTCTACTTTTACTCAAGATCTGAGTACTTCTACTTCTACTCAAGATCTGAGTACTTCTACTTCTACTCAAGATCTGAGTACTTCTACTGTGATTTACTAAATCACAAGATCTGAGTACTTCTACTTTTACTAAAGTACAAGATCTGAGTACTTCTACTTTTACTAAATCACAAGATCTGAGTACTTCTACTCAAGATCTGAGTACTTCTACTTTTACTAAATCACAAGATCTGAGTACTTCTACTTTTACTAAAGTACAAGATCTGAGTACTTCTACTCAAGATCTGAGTACTTCTACTTTTACTAAATCACAAGATCTGAGTACTTCTACTTCTACTCAAGATCTGAGTACTTCTACTTCTACTCAAGATCTGAGTACTTCTACTGTGATTTACTAAATCACAAGATCTGAGTACTTCTACTTTTACTAAAGTACAAGATCTGAGTACTTCTACTTTTACTAAAGTACAAGATCTGAGTACTTCTACTTTTAATAAAAACAAATTGTAATTTTATTCTGATTTTTCTCTAAAGTCTGAATTTACATTAAAGTAAATGTCAAGGTATTTGAAAAATAAATAAATTCTAGAAATAACTCTGTAAATCCCTGAAGTGATGCACGAGTCCTGATGAATGCTTTAAATATATAATAAACGTTAAATATATCCGTACGAGAAATTATGAAATATTACAAAAATATCCGAATAAATTCAAGATATCTTTCTCAAAAGTAAAAACAATTCTGACTTTAGAAAAATATCTTGAATTTATTCAGATTTGTTTTTAGTCTTGATAAATGCAGCATGGCTTAAATCTGTAATAAACATGAATTGTGTCCTCACCTCCTCCTGTCTCTCCACCTGCTGTCTGGTGAGGGTTTTGGTTTGTTTGATGTGAACAAAATCCCTCTTCATCTGATCCAGGAGCGTCGCCTTCATGAAGAACTGCACCAGGAAAACAGCAGAAAACGTTACTTAAACACGAGGGAATATGAAATATTGAATATTATATGTTATATCAGCCTCTCAGAGAAACTGAGGATGAATCCATCCATCCATCCATCTTCTCCACTTCTCCACTGGTCAGGTCTCGGAGGTATCAGTTCCAGCAGAGAGCCCCAAACGTTCCTTTCCCCTCATCAACCAGCTCTGACTGGGGGGTCCCAAGGCGCTCCCAGGCCAGCGAAGAGATATAGTCCCTCCACCTGGTCCTAGGTCTACTCCTTGGTCTCCTCCCAGCTGGACGTGCCTGGAACACCTCCCTAGGGAGGCGCCCAGGTGGCATCCTAACTAGGTGCCCGAACCACCTCAACTGGCTCCTTTCGACGCGAAGGAGGAGCGGCTCAACTCCGAGTCCCTCCCTGATGACCGAACTTCTCACCTTATCCCTAAGGGAGACACCAGCCACCCGGCGGAGGAAACCCACCTCGGCCGCTTGTATCCGCGATCTCGTTCTTTGGGTCATGACCCATCCTTCATGACCGTAGGTGAGGGTAGGAACGGCCCGGAGACAGAGAGCTTTGCCTTCTGGCTCAGCTCCCTTTCGTCACACGGTGCGGTAAAGCGACTGCAGTAAAGCGACTGCAGTAAAGCGACTGCAGTAAAGCGACTGCAGTACCGCTCCCGCTGCTCCGACTCTCCGGCCCATGTCACGCTCCATTGTTCCCTCACTCGAGAACAAGACCCCGAGATACTTGAACTCCTTCACTTGGGGTAAGGACTCATTCCCTACTTGGAGTGGACAGTCCATCGGTTTCCTGCTGAGAACCATGGCCTCAGATCTGGAGGTGCTGATCCTCATCCCAGCCGCTTCACACTCGGTGGTGAACCGATCCAGTGAGTGCTGAAGGTCGCAGACCGATGAAGCCATCAGAACCACATCATCTGCAAAAAGCAGTGGTGCAATCCTTAGTCCACCGAACTGCAGACCCCCCCCCCCCCCACGACTACGCCTCGAAATCCGATCCATGTATATTACAAACAGGATTGGTGACAAAGCGCAGCCCTGGCGGAGGCCAACCCTCAGCGGAAATGGGTCCGACTTCCTGCCGAGGACCCGGACACAGCTCTCGCTTTGGGAGCACAGAGATTGGATGGCCCTGAGCAGAGACCCCCTCACCCCATACTCCCGCAGCACCTCCCACAGTAACTCCCTGGGAACCCGGTCATACGCCTTCTCCAAGTCTACAAAACACATGTAGACCGGATCAGCGTACTCCCAGGCCCCCTCCAGGATCCTTGCGAGAGTAAAAAGCTGATCCGTCGTTCCACGACCAGGACGGAATCCGCATTGTTCCTCCTCAATCTGAGGTTCCACAGTCGGCCTGACCCTCCTCTCGAGTAGCTTGGAGTAAAGGATGAATAAAGCACCTGGTATTTGTCTGATTCACTCTTTGAATGCAGGAACTGTTTACTCATCTCCTGGTTCAGGATGGACACGGGGTTATCCAGCTGCAAACATAAAAAACATATTGTTTATTGCATTAAATACATTTGAAAAAAAGGTCTGAAAATAACATTAACGCATGCACTCAAGGATAAACATCTGCAGAATAAAAGAGGAGGACTTTCTTTGCTATTTTGGGACACAGCGGTCAAAATAAAACATTAATAAAAAACATGCACTGAAAAAGGAAGAATCATACATTTAAAGGCCGGACGCACCAATCTGACCCCAGAGAACACGTCCCGACGGACCCGACTGTGGCATCGCCTCGCGTCTCTGCCTCTTGGCCGTGTGTCTGGAACGCACCGCACAGACTTCAGCCGACGGCCAAGAAGCACGTACGAACTGCGCATGCGTGAGTGGCAATGACTCTCCTTACCACCAGGGGGCGGTAGTGTGTATTCGTCATTCAAAAGAGGCAACAACCGGAAGACAGACTGCGTGATAACCGAGAGAAAAAGAACAGACTGCGGGATATAAACAAACAACAAATAGCGTGCGTTCCATTTTCCCTCTACAGCGAGAAGCTCACGGGGCTTTCCCGAACCTGTCGAGAGCTGGAGTTCAATGAAATCTCAGATCACTTCCGTTTCGCTTCTCATGCACTGATTCGCTAGCTGAACAGCCAATCAGAGTGATTTATTTCACCGACGGCCTCCCGATTCAACATGTTGGATGTTGACTCGGGAGCGGAAGGTGTCGGCACGGCCGAAAAGACACGACGGTGCGGGACACACCACACACCAATCTGAGTAGGGCGACACGACGCTCATCGACGGCCAGACATCTATCGACGCCGAAAATCGGCTTGGTGTGTAAGGAGCTTAAGGAAAAATAAATGAAGGATACAAGTGAAATATGTAAATGTATAAAGAAAGCAGAGTTAGTACCTGGATGTTAAAGTGGTCCAGAATGGAGGTCAGCTCCTCCTTCTTGTTCGAGATAAGCTGTCCTGAAATTATAATTAAAGAATGATTTAATTCATGAGGATTAAACCTTACATTAAATATTATTAAAAACTGCAATATTAATTCAATGAATCCAGTAAAAGAAAATTTGAACATTTAATTAAAATGTTTTTTCTTAATACTTATTGTTTTTCTTTTCACTTTGATTTCATAAAATCTACTTTTTTTCACATTTTGTTTTTATCGTAATGCAGAACGATTTAAATGTAATGAGTTGTAGTTGAGAAGATTTTTGGACTTATATTCAGAAAAACATGATTGCGCTTTTACTTTACGGCAAGGGTTTTAATTAATTTTAGAAACACTAAAACGCTGGGGCCTCATTTATAACGCCGTGCGTAGGATTCACGTGGGAAGGTTGCTTCCATAGTAGAAATCCAAAAGATAGGTACAGACATTTTCCGATTCACCAAACATTGCGTACCGGCGAGGAAAGTGCGTACGGCACTTCCTACGCCGGTTTCCCTTTATAAATCACAATCGACTCGAAATGCGGTGCAGCTTTTGCGGGCTTCACGTAACGCCCATGTGTGCCTATAAATAGTCAAAGAAACGCCCATTCATTCATTCATTCATCCTCACTGACTGCAGGAGGGAGAGCAGGAGATGAGGACAGAACAGCTAAAACAGACGTCTCACACCGTCAGTTATTTTGGGCAGGTGGAGATAAATCACATTGTTTGGTGGATGCAGTTTGAACAGAGTAGCAGCATGGAGGTCGGATCGTCACCAAAATAAATAAACAAGTGGTCCGAAAAAGGTTCATGACAAAAAAAACATACACAGCCTTCCTCAGGCAGAGTGTTTGTACCGGGGACAGGAGACCCCCCCCCCCCCCCCCCCTTGATGAGAGACTGTAAGAAGTGATCGGGGAATCCCTCCGAGTGGAGTCATGACGACTGGATCTGAATTATGTTTTCGTATTTGGTGGTTTGTGTCCCAGCTGTCGATCAGCTGTGCGCAGCGTCTCCGCTGCAGCCTGTGCGTCTCAACCCCCCGCAGCGACTCTATATCCACCAGTTAGAGGAAATACAACTAATGTGTTATATTCGCTGTACAATTGACCACATGGTGTTCTTAGCTTCCATACTCCTGTGTTTTACGAGCGACTTATCAAGTCTGGATAAACGGCATAAAACACGATTAAACGTGAGAGTATATAAAACCATGCTCGTATCTCCAACCTATAGAAATGCAACACGGCGTCAGTTCAGACGTAACTCTGTCCTCCTGCTCACCGCATCATTCATGAGAAACATTTCATAACATTAGCACAACACATTCGAGGTGGTTTTAAATAACATATCCGTATTTATTTATTTCTCCAGGTTGTGTGTGTGTGTGTGTGTGTGTGTGTGTGTGTGTGTGTGTGTGTGTGTGTGTGTGTGTGTGTGTGTGTGTGTGTGTGTGTGAGCACTGAGGAGTCTCAAGCAGGCGTTTGTTTCATCATTTTAAGATTGGCTTTAATCAATGTTTGAAAATGAATTCTTCATATCTGATAAATGAGAGGTAACGTTTTATTTATGGTATTATTTCCACACATTTCTCTCCATCCTTCCTTCTGCCAGCGGTGTCGCAGTTTCTCGTCTCTCCCGTTGTTGTGCTTCGTGCGTACGCATGGGTTAGAGTTTGCGTGGAGGACCGCACGTTTTCCCGTCAAGTTAGTATTTTATAAATCGCAAACATTGCGTAGAAACTGGCTTTTTGAGCGTATATCCCTTTATAAATGAGGCCCCAGATCTCATAGTATGCCTCATACACATTTCTAGTCTTTTTTGTATAAATGACAAAACAAGAGCGGTATCTATTAGAGATGTTATGTCTATTTATAATCAATTTGTGTGTCTTCGTAGTCATTGTGTCTTTTTAAGTCCTTTATAGTCACTTAAAGGTTCTTTTGTGTCATTTACTGGTCATTTTGTATATTTTTAAGTCAACTTATGTCTACTTATAGTCATGTTGTGTCTACTTATAGTCATGTTGTGTCTACTTATAGTCATGTTGTGTCTACTTATAGTCATGTTGTGTCTCTTTCTAGTCAATATGTGTCTTTTAGAGTCATTTTGTGTTTTGTAGTTATTTAATATCTCTTTGTAGACATGTTGTATCTTTGAAGTCATCTTGTGTCTCTTTGAAGTCATTTAGTGTCTCTCTTTAGTACACAGTATGCCAGTAATCACCAGTTTTGCTCCTCAGCTTGCAGGTCCGGCTGCCATCGCTGAAGATGCGTCTCTCGATGGAGATGCTGTCTCCGTAGACGTCTCTTTTAAAAGCGTCCAGTCCTCTGTTTCTCACCTTCACAGTGATTTCTGCAGAACTACAGAAAACAAAATACATCTTTCCAATTTCCACCAACATAATAAAGCAGGGCTTCTCAAACTCGGACCGAAGTGCAAATCAATCCGGACCGCGTGTCCATTATAAATACAATGGGAACTAACTAACCAAGTCAATACAAAATAAAAACAATTCTGATGTAAATTCATGTATATTTTCTTGTGAGAATGAACGTGCATTTACTTGTGTGCGCGAGCGTGATACGCATTGCAGACCGCAAGTTAACCGGAAGTTTACCTTGACTTTCTAATGCCTTTTTAGCCGAGGTTCAAGGCATTGACTACAAACAGTGCCATTTCTCCCACTAGTTCAAGCCATCACACTATGTATGTATTGAATGTGTGTGTGTGTGTGTGTGTGTGTGTGTGTGTGTGTGTGTGTGTGTGTGTGTGTGTGTGTGTGTGTGTGTGTGTGTGTGTGTGTGTGTGTGTGTGTGTGTGTGTGTGTGTGTGTGTGTGTGTGTGTGTGTGTGTGTGTGTACAGGGGCGCCGTTTGCCGACAGGCAAGTGCTCGGACCAGAAGGGGGCAGGGGGGGGCAAGTTTATTTATATAGCACATTTCAACACAAGGCAATTCAAAGTGCTTTACAAAAATGAAAGACATTAATAGCATTTAAGAAACATATTATGAAATGATATTTAAAAACACTAATAAAAAAAGCAAATATATGAATCACAGTTACAGTGCAGTGTGAGAGACACACATCTGAACGAACCCAGAGGGTCAGAGGGCCTAGGTATAAAGGTCACGGCTCGCCACTGTCTTTAGGTGATAGCAGGCTGATTTAGTAACTGTTTTAATGTGACTGTTGAAGCTCAGGTCAGAGTCCATGACTACACCTAGATCTCTGTCTATCTGTTGGTTTGAACATTGCAGACTGAAGCTCAGCGCTAACTTTTATACGTTCTGCCTTGGCTCCAAAAACCATTACCTCAGTTTTATCTTTGTTTAATTGGAGAAAGTTCTGACACATCCAGTCATTGGTTTGTTCAATGCACTTACTCAGTGTTTGAACTGGAGCATAGTCTCCTGGTGAAATGGTTACGTAAATGTGTGTGTCATCCGCATAGCTATGGTAACTTATTTTGTTGTTCTTCATTATCTGAGCCAGTGGTAGCATGTAGATGTTAAAGAGAAGAGGCCCCAAGATGGAGCCTTGAGGTACCCCATATGTCATATTTGTCATATGTGTTACCTATAGAAACAAAGTTGTTTCTGTCCTTTAAGTAGGATTCAAACCAATTTAGAACTGTTTCCGAAAGTCCCACCCAGTTTTCCAGTCGGTCTAGTAATATGTTGTGGTCAACAGCGTCACACGCAGCACTGAGATCTAATAATACTAACACTGAAGTTCTGCCACTGTCTGTGTTTAAGTGGATGTCATTAAAGACCTTTACAAGAGCAGTCTCAGTGCTGTGGTTTGGACGAAAGCCTGACTGGAACACATCGAAACAGTTATTTAAATGCAATAAATGACTCAACTGTTGAAAAACAACTTTTTCAATGATCTTACCTAGAAATGGGTAATTGTTCATCACTGAAGCATCTAGATTATTCTTTTTTAAGAGCGGTTTAATGACTGCAGTTTTCAGGGCCTGTGGAAAAATACCTGAGTGAAGAGATTTGTTTACTATATGAAGTAGTTCTGAGGCCATGCAGGGCAAAACATCTTTGAAAAACCCTGTTGGAATAATATCAAGGCAGCAGGAGGAGGACTTCAGAAGTTGTATAATGTCCTCTAGGTTTTTATCATTAATCTGATGGAACTGTGTCATGGTGTTTGAATTGATGTTAAGTGGACATAGGGACAACACTGTGAGGGTCTAAGGACAGAGGGTCTAAGGACAGAGGGTGTCGTATTGTCATACTGATATTCTGTACAAACTGTGAAGTCCACTGAGACAAATGTAACATTTGTGATAATGGGTTATATAAATAAACATTGATTGATTGAACACATCTGCTGTTCCTGATGCAGAGGCACTGACTGCTTGTCTGATGTTCTGAATGTTGTCAGTGAAGAAGGCAAAGTCATTGCACGCCCTGGTGGATAGAAGTTCAGAGGCTACTGACACTGGGGGGTTAGTTAGTCTGTCGACGGTAGCGAACAAGGCACGTGCGTTGTTTTTGTTTTTGGTAATGATGTCAGAGAAGAACGACTGTCGTGCGTTTTTCAATTCCAAATTATAAAGGCTAAGTCTCTCTTTATAGATTTCAAAGTGAACCTGGAGATTTGTTTTTCGCCACCTGCGTTCAGCTTTTCGACACTCTTTTTTCTGTTCTCACGGTCATGGCCTTTCTCCATGGAGATATTTTCTTGCCAGTCACTTCCTTTACCCTAGTTGGAGCAATGGCATCAATAACATTTTTAATTAAAATGATCTACTAGCTCATTTACTGAGGTGTTAGCAGGGGCAAGTGTGGAACGGCTGATGTGTTGGGATCATACGTTGTGGGACCATGGTTGGGACATATTTGGCTGTCGGTGTTGACCAATCACGAAGCGTCATTTCTTGACTGGCAGCAAAAACAACCAATCACAGCAGTGCTTCTCTGGCTGGCTCTGTCCAATCACAAACAGGAAGTGTTCTCCCTAAAGGAATACCCTTTCCGTCCAATGTGAAATGCTGTGGTGTTTTCTGAAATGCTGTGGTGTCTTGCACTTCAGGGCCACCGTACTTATGCATTCTTTCCTGACTCATCAAACTAAGTTGGGGGGGGTTGATTCGATAAGAACAGCTGCACTGTTATTTTGCTCAATCCAAGTTTCTGTTAAAAACATAAAATCCAGATTGTGCTCAGTGATAAAATCATTGATTAAAAATGTTTTTCCTGCCAAAGACCTGACATTTAATAAAGCTAGTTTAAGTTCGTTAAACACACTATCAGTCAGGTTTTTAGTAACAAGCTGTGGCTGACATGGAATCACTGCTACATTAGATAAACTCACACAAACGTTTGAGCGCTTCCTGTTTCTAAGATGATTCACCGCTCTTAATCTATTACCTATCAACACAGATATCGGCTACAGGCAGGCAGGGCCCCGGCATGTCCTGGAGAGAGTTGAGAGTGCCATACGCCCTTGAGCCTGGACCCAGCACATATCAGTAAGAGATTGCTGCGTTTTGTACACACACATCCTTATCAGGCTGCGGTGACCGCAGATGGTGTCTTGAAGGGGGGGGGGTTGACGTTGGCACGGTGATGAAGACGGGGGAGATGGTGCGCGTCTCTTAATTATAATGAAATAAACTTATAGTATAATAAACTTCTGCTTGTCTTATATTGTACTTCTTAACCCTTACGTTGTGTTCGGGTCTCCCGTGACCCGTTTCAGGTTATATAATAACTACTAGTATTTGTTATCGGAACAAAGCTTCAAGATATCCTCCCGACAGCTATATAAACACTACAAAACTGATTTTGACCATTTTCGCCAAGTCTGAAGGTTTCTAAAAAAACAAGTGTATAATTTGGGGTCGGGGGAGACCCAGCAGAATAGTTGTGGGTGACTTGAGGTCAAATGTGGCCCAATCAAGATTCATCTTTGACTTTAGAAACCCCTCCCCCACCTCCTTCATACACTGTAACAATAATTGTTTCGCAACATGCACCTGGTCCCCCCCCCCCCCCACGGGAACTCCACCTTTCTCAAAGAATATGTGCGCTACCACTTGAACCTGAACTCACACATGCACGTGTGCAATGTGTGGTGTAATGTGTTTTGGGGCCATGACATGAAATTACAACAGGATTGTACGGTTATGAATGCATTATAAGTTAGTTATGATGTAGTTAAAGCAATATTGGATGATAGTCATTATTTGTGTGTGTTTTGGACTGAGATAAATCATGGGTACACATTTACCCACAAACACCATGAACGGTAACAGCTTTCGAACACGCAGGAAGCCAGTGTAAAGACTTCAGAGCAGGAGTGATGTGATCCCCTTTCTTAGTGTCAGTGAGGACTCGAGCAGCGGCGTTCTGAATCAGCTGCAGCTTCCTAACAGATGTTTTAGTGAGACCTGTGAAGACACCTTTGCAGTAGTCCAGTCTACTGAAGATAAAGGCATGGACACGTGTCTCCAGATCCTGCTGTGACATTAGTCTTTTAATCCTAGATATGTTCTTAAGGCAGTGGCGAGCCATCAGGGCCATCAAGGTAGGGCTGCTCGATTATAGCAAAAATCCTAATCTCGATTATTTGGGTCAATAATTGTAATTGCGATTATTCATTGACTTTGAAAACATCGATTTATTGGAGAAAAAAAATGTGAACAGTTTATTTTCAACAGTTGATTTCCCTGAACTTTAAGTATAATTCAAGTGAAAAACCAAAAAAAAAGTATTAATAATAAAAAAATAATCGTGTTATTTCGATTACGTTGTTTTCGTAATCGTTGCAAGCCATAATCATAATCGCGATTAAAATACGATTAATTGAGCAGCCCTAACACAAGGGTTAAATATATATGTTCAAATATATTACACAGTATTTATGTGTTAATAATTATAATATGCGACTGGTTTTACATCATCTACATTTAACCTCCTTTTCTCTGTTAATTGCCAACTTCTTTTTCATAAACCAACCACTCAAACTTCACAATAATAGCCATTTTCCTCATAAATGTGAGTTTGTATCTTGTAAACATACCCCTTAAATTACAGAGATGATGCACGTTGTTTTTTGGAAATGTGTGAGTGGTTTTACGTCAATTTAAACAACTATATTTAAGAGAATAACCTTATTTTTCTGTTAATTTGTGACTTATTTTCATAAATTAACCACCAACGCCAGCCCTTCGTGTAGTTCTCTGTATGTGGCCCTCGGTGAAAAGAGTTTGGACACCTCTGCCTGTAATAAAGGATCTAAAATGGTATAATATTGTGTCTTTACGTCTCGCCGGTCTTCACAAAGTCCTTCACAGACGTCCCTCTGTTCGTGTCCGTTGCTTTTCCTCCGAGACCCACGATCAGAGCCGTCAGAATCGCACTCTTCCCACCTGAGGAGTACAATTAAAACCAAGGTGTTAAATACATATATATAAAAACACCCCCCATCTTCTGTTTCCTGTGCTTTGCATTTTTCAGCTTTTAGTGGGAAAAACTTTTTCAGTTTCTGCATATTTAAAACTTGTAATTAAATATTTTCAAATTAAACTACACTGAACAAAAATATAAACGCAACACTTTTGTTTTTGCTCCCATTTTTCATGAGATGAACTCAAAGATCTAAAACATTTTCTATAAACACAAAATAACCATTTCTCTCAAATATTGTTCAGAAATCTGAAAGAATGTGTGATAGTGAGCACTTCTCCTTTGCCGAGATAATCCATCCCACCTCACAGGTGTGGCATATCAAGATGCTGAGTAGACAGCATGATTATTGCACAGGTGTGCCTTAGGCTGGCCATAATAAAAGGCCACTCTGAAACGTGCAGTTTTGCTTTATTGGGGGGGTCTGGGGGGGGTCCGAAAACCAGTCAGTATCTGGTGTGACCACCATTTGCCTCACGCAGTGCAACACATCTCCTTGGCATAGAGTTGATCAGGTTGCTGATTGTGGCCTGTGGAATGTTGGTCCACTCCTCTTCAATGGCTGCCAAGCTGCTGGATATTGGCAGGAACTGGAACACGCTGTCGTATACGCCGATCCAGAGCATCCCAAACATGCTCAATGGGTGACATGTCCGGTGAGTAAGCTGGCCATGCAAGAACTGGGATGTTTTCAGCCTCCAGGAATTGTGTACAGATCCTCGCAACATGGGGCCGTGCATTATCATGCTGCAACATGAGGTGATGGTCGTGGATGAATGGCACAACAATGGGCCTCAGGATCTCGTCACGGTATCTCTGTGCATTCACAATGCCATCAATAAAATGCATCTGTGTTCGTCGTCCATAACATACGCCTGCCCATACCATAACCGCACCACCACCATGGGCCACTCGATTCACAACATTACCCTAATCCTACCCCTCAAACCAGATACTGACTGGTTTTCGGACCCCCCCAGACCCCCTCAATAAAGCAAAACTGCACGTTTCAGAGGGGCCTTTTATTGTGGCCAGCCTAAGGCACACCTGTGCAATAATCATGCTGTCTAATCAGCATCTTGATATGCCACACCTGTGAGGTGGGATGGATTATCTCGGCAAAGGAGAAGTGCTCACTGTCACACATTTGTGAACAATATTTGAGAGAAATGGTTATTTTGTGTATAAAGAAAATGTTTTAGATCTTTGAGTTCATCTCATGAAAGATGGGAGCAAAACCAAAAGTGTTGCGTTTATATTTTTGTTCAGTGTATAATGACAGACGCTCTGCAGTCAGGAGGGGGTTTCACCGACGGCAGACTGACTTGTATGTATAGTTTTGAGTGTGATCGTTGCTTTTACTTTACACGACACTGTTCAACTCTTCATTCTGCTTCACTCTTTCGCTAAAGATTCTGCTTCATCATGTGACACGTAAATACTACGCTTCCTGTGTTTTGGTGCGGACTGCGTTCACTCTATGGTTCACAACAGCAATGGTGTTCACTAGCAAGCGCTCCGAGACCACCTCTTTTAGGCGGACCAGAGTCCGGTTGTTTAGTTCACTTCAGAGGTCTCGGACTGCGTTCACACCGACCCAAATGAACCGCACCAAGCGGCTAAAAGCACCAGGGTTCGATTCAACCGGACTATACACGGCTGGTGTGAATGCGACACATTTATTTCTAATTATATATATTTTTTAATTATATGTTTTACATATGAAAATAACAATTATTATGATACAATTTTCCCCCATTTCCCCCGTTTTTCAGGTTTTAGTGGAAAAACTTTTTCTGTTTCTGCACAATTAAAAACTTAAATTAAATACTTTAAATGAAACTACAGGAGCCAAAGACAGCGTGATATAAAACGGTATTTATAGGTTTCTCACTGCCGTTGTTTCCCACGATGAAGTTGACGTTGGGTCCGAACTGGAAGGGTCCGAGCAGACGGTGACACATGAAGTTCTTCAGAGCGATGCTCTCGATCAGACCAATGTCCCCCTGATAACACACAGGGAATACACAAACAAATAATGCAAGAATAAATACATAAATACATTCATGAATACAAAAAACTCATCAATTGATAAAAAGGTAAAGAGGTGACACTATTCAAACATTTATAAACAACCGAATAATCCATTAAATTAAAACAATCAATTAATAAATGGTTAAAGAGGTGAAAATATTCCAAATGATGCAAGAAATGTAATAAATAAAGAACCAAATATATTTTAAAAATCATAAAGGTAACGATGTGAAAATATTATTAATAAATACATAAATTAACAAATGATTTAATAAAAAATGTAGCGGTGAAAATATTCTGAAATATGCAACAGAAATAAAGATGGATCTCTCCACAGCAGCACATGGATCAGCTCCTGGTGGGAACTGCACATGAAATCCCACGCCTCTCGTTTATGCCTTTAATAAATCAGAAGCGTCACCGTGTTGCTGGAGTCTCTCTCGTCCGAAACCCTCCGTCTCTTCCCCCCCGACACCATCACTCCTCCTCTGCTCTTACTCATCCTGAACCTGCACACAGAACAGAACAGCATGTCAGATATTATGCTCAAGTTATTCATTCTTTGCCGTCACTTAATTATACTTTTAATAAATTCAAGTCAAGCTTAGTGACATGTGATGGTAGCTAGTTAGTGCCACGTGATGGTAGCTAGTTAGTGCCACGTAATGGTAGCTAGTTAGTGCCATGTGATGGTAGCTAGTTAGTGCCATGTGATGGTAGCTGGTTTGTGCCATGTGATGGTAGCTAGTTAGTGACATGTGATGGTAGCTAGTTAGTGCCATGTGATGGTAGCTAGTTAGTGACATGTGATGGTAGCTAGTTAGTGTCATGTGATGGTAGCTAGTTAGTGCCATGTGATGGTAGCTAGTTAGTGACATGTGATGGTAGCTAGTTAGTGTCATGTGATGGTAGCTAGTTAGTGGCATGTGATGGTAGCTAGTTAGTGACATGTGATGGTAGCTAGTTTGTGCCATGTGATGGTAGCTAGTTAGTGACATGTGATGGTAGCTAGTTAGTGTCATGTGATGGTAGCTAGTTGGTGCCATGTGATGGTAGCTAGTTAGTGTCATGTGATGGTAGCTAGTTAGTGACATGTGATGGTAGCTAGTTAGTGTCATGTGATGGTAGCTAGTTAGTGTCATGTGATGGTAGCTAGTTAGTGCCATGTGATGGTAGCTAGTTAGTGTCATGTGATGGTAGCTAGTTAGTGCCATGTGATGGTAGCTAGTTAGTGTCATGTGATGGTAGCTAGTTAGTGCCATGTGATGGTAGCTAGTTAGTGACATGTGATGGTAGCTAGTTAGTGCCATGTGATGGTAGCAAGTTAGTGCCACGTGATGGTAGCTAGTTAGTGCCATGTGATTCAGCTAGTTGGTGCCATGTGATGGTAGCTAGTTAGTGCCATGTGATGGTAGCTAGTTAGTGCCATGTGATTCAGCTAGTTAGTGTCATGTGATGGTAGCTAGTTAGTGCCATGTGATTCAGCTAGTTAGTGTCATGTGATGGTAGCTAGTTAGTGCCACGTGATGGTAGCTAGTTGGTGCCATGTGATGGTAGCTAGTTAGTGTCATGTGATGGTAGCTAGTTAGTGACATGTGATGGTAGCTAGTTAGTGCCACGTGATGGTAGCTAGTTAGTGCCATGTGATTCAGCTAGTTGGTGCCATGTGATTCAGCTAGTTAGTGTCATGTGATGGTAGCTAGTTAGTGTCATGTGATGGTAGCTAGTTAGTGCCATGTGATGGTAGCTAGTTAGTGCCATGTGATGGTAGCTAGTTAGTGACATGTGATGGTAGCTAGTTAGTGTCATGTGATGGTAGCTAGTTAGTGCCATGTGATGGTAGCTAGTTAGTGCCATGTGATGGTAGCTAGTTAGTGCCATGTGATGGTAGCTAGTTAGTGTCATGTGATGGTAGCTAGTTGGTGTCATGTGATGGTAGCTAGTTAGTGGCATGTGATGGTAGCTAGTTAGTGTCATGTGATGGTAGCTAGTTGGTGTCATGTGATGGTAGCTAGTTAGTGACATGTGATGGTAGCTAGTTGGTGACATATGATGGTAGCTAGTTAGTGTCATGTGATGGTAGCTAGTTAGTGCCATGTGATGGTAGCTAGTTAGTGTCATGTGATGGTAGCTAGTTGGTGTCATGTGATGGTAGCTAGTTAGTGACATGTGATGGTAGCTAGTTAGTGACATGTCAATCAATCAATCAATCAATCAATCAATGTTTATTTATATAGCCCAATATCACAAATGTTACATTTGTCTCAGTGGTCTTCACAGTGTGTACAGAATATCAGTATGACAATACGACACCCTCTGTCCTTAGACCCTCACATCGTACAAGGAAAAACTTCCAAAGAAAACCCAGTTTAAAGGGAAAAATGGGAGAAACCTCAGGGAGAGCAACAGAGGAGGGATCCCTCTCCCAGGACGGACAGACGTGCAATAGATGCCGTGTGTAAATAGCTAGTTAGTGCCATGTGATGGTAGCTAGTTAGTGCCATGTGATGGTAGCTAGTTAGTGCCATGTGATGGTAGCTAGTTAGTGACATGTGATGGTAGCTAGTTAGTGACATGTGATGGTAGCTAGTTAGTGTCATGTGATGGTAGCTAGTTAGTGTCATGTGATGGTAGCTAGTTAGTGCCATGTGATGGTAGCTAGTTAGTGACATGTGATGGTAGCTAGTTGGTGTCATGTGATGGTAGCTAGTTAGTGCCATGTGATGGTAGCTAGTTAGTGACATATGATGGTAGCTAGTTAGTGTAATGTGATGGTAGCTAGTTAGTGCCATGTGATGGTAGCTAGTTAGTGTCATGTGATGGTAGCTAGTTGGTGTCATGTAATGGTAGCTAGTTAGTGACATGTGATGGTAGCTAGTTAGTGACATGTGATGGTAGCTAGTTAGTGACATGTGATGGTAGCTAGTTAGTGACATGTGATGGTAGCTAGTTGGTGTCATGTGATGGTAGCTAGTTAGTGTCATGTGATGGTAGCTAGTTAGTGACATGTGATGGTAGCTAGTTAGTGACATGTGATGGTAGCTAGTTAGTGACATGTGATGGTAGCTAGTTAGTGACATGTGATGGTAGCTAGTTGGTGTCATGTGATGGTAGCTAGTTAGTGTCATGTGATGGTAGCTAGTTAGTGTCATGTGATGGTAGCTAGTTAGTGACATGTGATGGTAGCTAGTTAGTGACATGTGATGGTAGCTAGTTAGTGACATGTGATGGTAGCTAGTTAGTGACATGTGATGGTAGCTAGTTGGTGTCATGTGATGGTAGCTAGTTAGTGACATGTGATGGTAGCTAGTTAGTGACATGTGATGGTAGCTAGTTAGTGACATGTGATGGTAGCTAGTTAGTGCCATGTGATGGTAGCTAGTTAGTGACATGTGATGGTAGCTAGTTGGTGTCATGTGATGGTAGCTAGTTAGTGACATGTGATGGTAGCTAGTTAGTGACATGTGATGGTAGCTAGTTAGTGCCATGTGATGGTAGCTAGTTAGTGACATGTGATGGTAGCTAGTTGGTGTCATGTGATGGTAGCTAGTTAGTGTCATGTGATGGTAGCTAGTTAGTGTCATGTGATGGTAGCTAGTTAGTGCCATGTGATGGTAGCTAGTTAGTGCCATGTGATGGTAGCTAGTTAGTGACATGTGATGGTAGCTAGTTAGTGACATGTGATGGTAGCTAGTTGGTGTCATGTGATGGTAGCTAGTTAGTGTCATGTGATGGTAGCTAGTTAGTGTCATGTGATGGTAGCTAGTTAGTGCCATGTGATGGTAGCTAGTTAGTGTCATGTGATGGTAGCTAGTTAGTGACATGTGATGGTAGCTAGTTAGTGACATGTGATGGTAGCTAGTTAGTGACATGTGATGGTAGCTAGTTAGTGACATATGATGGTAGCTAGTTAGTGCTCTGTATTATTACATTCTCAAGTACCAGTTCTATCTAATTTCAACAATTAAAAACTAAATGTATTGAAATACCAATCATTATTTTAGGGGCCTCTTCTTTTAAATTACTCCGACACATCGGTCCTCTCCTCTTACTCACCCTGGACCTGCATGATAACATCAGATATTATACTTGAGTAAAAGTAGATGTACTCAGATCTTGTACTTGAGTAAAAGTAGAAGTACTCAGATATTGTACTCGAGTAAAAGTAGAAGTAGTCAGATCTTACTTGAGTAAAAGTAGAAGTACTCAGATATTGTACTTGAGTAAAATTAGAAGTACTCAGATATTGTACTTGAGTAAAAGTAGAAGTACTCAGATCTTGTACTTTAGTAAAAGTAGAAGTACTCGGATCTGGTACTTGAGTAAAAGTAGAAGTACTCAGATCTTGTACTTGAGTAGAAGTACTCAGATCTTGTACTTGAGTAAAGTAGAAGTACTCAGATCTTGTACTTGAGTAAAAGTACTCAGATCTTGTACTTGAGTAAAAGTAGAAGTACTCAGATATTGTACTTGAGTAAAAGTACTCAGATCTTGTACTTGAGTAAAAGTAGAAGTACTCAGATCTTGTACTTGAGTAAAAGTAGAAGTACTCAGATCTTGTACTTGAGTAAAATAGAAGTACTCAGATCTTGTACTTGAGTAAAAGTAGAAGTACTCAGATCTTGTACTTGAGCAAAAGTAGAAGTACTCAGATCTTGTACTTTAGTAAAAGTAGAAGTACTCAGATCTTGAGTAAAAGTAGAAGTACTCAGATCTTGTACTTGAGTAAAAGTAGAAGTACTCAGACCTTGTACTTGAGTAAAAGTAGAAGTACTCAGATCTTGTACTTTAGTAAAAGTAGAAGTACTCAGATCTGGTACTTGAGTAAATGTAGAAGTACTCAGATCTTGTACTTGAGTAAAAGTAGAAGTACTCAGATATTGTACTTTAGTAAAAGTAGAAGTACTCGGATCTTGTAGTAAAAGTAGAAGTACTCAGATCTTGTACTTGAGTAAAAGTACTCAGGTCTTGTACTTAGTAAAAGTAGAAATACCAGAGTGTAGGAATACTCTGTCACGGTGAAAGTCCAGCATTCAAAATGTTTCTCAAGTGAAAGTAGAAAAGTATTCTCATCAAAATATAGTGAAAGACAGTAAAAGTAGTCGTTGTGCAGATTGGTCCATTTCAGAATAATATATATGATATGTTTTATAATGATTGATCATGAAAGTGTTCTCGGAGCTGGTGAAGGTGCAGCTAGTCTGAAGTACTTTGTAGACTGCAGGGTAGCTGGTGGAGGTGCAGCTAGTCTGAAGTACTTTGTAGACTGCAGGGTAGCTGGTGAAGGTGCAGCTAGTCTGAAGTACTTTGTAGACTGCAGGGTAGCTGGTGGATTCACTCCAGGTGGAACTAAAGTCTGATTTAACACTTGATTATATTTCACATCATTCATCCACATCTGTGAACACACTCGAGCAGCAGGTGCATTAAAACCCCACTTCCGGTGCACTTTGGATTCACAAACAACAAACAAATAAAGTAAACTTGAGAAGAGTTTACCGTGCTGTTGATGTCCAGGCTGCAGATATATCTCGTGTTCACAGTCAGAGATATTTGTATTCACTTCCTGGCTGCGTTTCACTTCTCTTAATTTTCATTTCCTCGCTCCTCGGTCTCGGTCTCACCGGAAGTTGATTTGTCTGCGCCACCAATGGCCTTATTTTTGCCGGAGGACCGAGGAGCGAGGATCTATAATCGAGGAACCACCAGACCATCCTTCGATGAAATCCTCAGACACTCGCCCCGCCCCCTTACTGTGTATCGCTCACTGATTGGACGATGCAGTGCATGCGCTGATCTGATGCTTCTTAACATGAGAGCAGAGTGAAGAAAACACATGAACCTCACGGGAGTCCCTCCTCAGTTTATACCGTGTTTTGTTTCAATTCATGTTTCATTTAGTTACAAACATGTGATCTGAACAACAAAGGGGTCAAAAATCATTTTATTCATTTATTGGAAACATTTTCATGATCGCTTTTTTCGTTTTACATTTTCATTTTTGTCATTTCCATTCAGTCAGTAAGTGCTATTTAAATGTTAATGTGCTGCATATCCACACACACACACAAAGTGTCCAATGAATGTTCATCTAACTGGTTCTGATAGATAACATCTCTCTTTCTTCTCTCAATTATTTTATTTATTTTGTGCACTCTAATCAATATTAATCTAACTAATGTTCGTTTATACATTTTAAGAATGGCGTTCATCTTTTTTGAGAATGAGTTCTTATTTTGTTTTATTTATTGGGGTCTGCAACAGATGATACACATGTTAGTGTCAGTAAATGTGTGCTAACAGAGGGGGTGTGTGGAAACAACGGGACAGAGCTGCTGTCAGACATCAGCTGTGCGGCGTCATCACAAACGGACGTCGCTTCACGTGACGCTCCGGAGGAAAGGACGTCCCATTGCTCTTAAAACTAATTTCCCTGCTTCTCGTGGTTTCCTTGCGTCTCTCCTTGCTTCCCTGGTGGGAGGGGCTGGAGCAGGGACACGACGCAAGTGAGGGACGCAAGGAATCCATTTAATCGACCTGAGAGGCAGCCAGAGGTTTCTCAATACTCAAATTTCCCCTCCTCGACTCCTCGACTCCTCGGTCCTCCGGTAGTGACCCGGAAATGAATTTCAGCGCGCCATGGACATCTCATTTCTCTAAATGCACTTCGAGGACCGAGCATGAGCATCGAGGAGGCTCTCTGGAGGAGCTCTAACCGAGGAGACACCATGGGAGACTTGGGCCCTTTCTCATTTCTCTAACTCCCCTCCTCGACTCCTATCCTCGAGACTTAGTCCCGCCCACAGAATTTGCGAGCGGAGGAGCCGAGGAGGGGAGCCGAGGAGAGAGGAGGGGAGCCGAGGAGAGAGGAGGGGCAGCAGCAGACGGTTAGAGAAAAGAGAACTCCTCTCCTCTGAGCGGTCATTTTAAAGAGACGTCCATTAATGATGACAGGAGGCAGCAGCCTCTGTCTGATGGACAGACGTGTTCATGACCACTTCTATATTTACTTTGATTCATTCACAGTGCGGTGTCATGAGACAATAACAGGCTACAGATGTATATATTTATATAAATATATACAATTTCAGAATCAAACAGAGCACTCTCATAATAACGTAACACTATCGGAGACTGGATGTATTTTCAAATTCTAGCGATCTCGAGCCGGTTTCTCAAACTTATAAAGGCCTACCCCACCTTTAATGAATAAAATATACATTTAGTTTTTAAATTAAATATCGAATTAAATCGTGCAGTTGTTGCAGAATAACCTATATAACACATTTAAACTAGTGCTGTCAAAATTATCGCGTTAACGGCGGTAATTCATTTTTTTAATTAATTGCGTTAAAATATTTAACGCATTTAACGCATGTGCAGAATGGCCCGCCCCATACGTGCCACCAGTGGCAGCGCCAGGGTATGGCTGGGGTAGGCTACACCCATACCAAGAAATGGCTTAGCCCCACCATGAGACATGATGTTAAAGTAAGCAACATAAAGTCTGCCAACTCGCGCGGAGTAAACTGCACAGACAGCAGTTAGTCAGACTGATTTCAGTAGCAACGGTTTTGAAAACTTTTGTCACGTAGTGATCGACTTCTCAATAGAACATCTTTGATAACGGCGTGGTGTTGTTGCAGGAAGTCCCGACGGAGAATACTTTTGCTGTAGTACAGGGCAGAGCCATATCATAGTAATAATATGGCTCTGGTACAGGGGTGCACATAACTGGTACGCAGGTTATGTGCGTAATCTGAAATGCGTACCGTCACTTGTGTCACAAAGCGCATTTGCGTACCGACGTACTTGTGAAGCTTTTCCAGAAGGCGGTTCGATCCCCGGACGACAGAGTCGGTCTCCGTGTGCACAGACAGGCTGCTGTTAACGTCGGTCTGTACAACGGAACTGTGCCAAAACTACGCCAACCGGCTGCGGAGGGAGACTCCCCCCCTCACTGGAGAACTGCGCTAAAACAGCTGATCACAACGTTCACTCTCTGTGGTCACGAAGTACTCCACTAGCCCCCCCCCCTCTGTCGACTTTCCTGAAGTACTCCACTAGCCCCCCCCCCGTCGACTTTCCTGAAGTACTCCACTAGCCCCCCCCCGTCGACTTTCCTGAAGTACTCCACTAGCCCCCCCCCGTCGACTTTCCTGAAGTACTCCACTAGCCCCCCCCCCCCCTGTCGACTTTCCTGAAGTATTCCACTAGCGCCCCCCTGTCGACTTCCCTGAAGTATTCCACTAGCGCCCCCCCCCCTCTGTCGACTTTCCTGAAGTACTCCACTAGCCCCCCCCTGTCGACTTTCCTGAAGTATTCCACTAGCGCCCCCCCCCCCCCCCCCGTCGACTTTCCTGAAGTACTCCACTAGCCCCCCCCCCCCTGTCGACTTTCCTGAAGTATTCCACTAGCGCCCCCCCCCCCCCCCCGTCGACTTTCCTGAAGTACTCCACTAGCCCCCCCCCCCCTCTGTCGACTTTCCCGAAGTACTCCACTAGCCCCCCCCCCCCCTGTCGACTTTCCTGAAGTATTCCACTAGCGCCCCCCTGTCGACTTTCCTGAAGTATTCCACTAGCGCCCCCCTGTCGACTTTCCTGAAGTATTCCACTAGCGCCCCCCCCCCCCTCTGTCGACTTTCCTGAAGTACTCCACTAGCCCCCCCCTGTCGACTTTCCTGAAGTATTCCACTAGCGCCCCCCCCCCCCCCGTCGACTTTCCTGAAGTACTCCACTAGCCCCCCCCCCCCCTCTGTCGACTTTCCCGAAGTACTCCACTAGCCCCCCCCCCCCTGTCGACTTTCCTGAAGTATTCCACTAGCGCCCCCCTGTCGACTTTCCTGAAGTATTCCACTAGCGCCCCCCTGTCGACTTTCCTGAAGTATTCCACTAGCCCCCCCCCCCCCCCCCCCGTCGACTTTCCTGAAGTACTCCACTAGCCCCCCCCCCTGTCGACTTTCCTGAAGTATTCCACTAGCGCCCCCCCCCCCCCGTCGACTTTCCTGAAGTACTCCACTAGCCCCCCCCCCCCCTCTGTCGACTTTCCCGAAGTACTCCACTAGCCCCCCCCCTCTGTCGACTTTCCTGAAGTACTCCACTAGCCCCCCCCCCCCCCTCTGTCGACTTTCCTGAAGTACTCCACTAGCCCCCCCCCCCCCTCTGTCGACTTTCCTGAAGTATTCCACTAGCCCCCCCCCCCCCCCTCTGTCGACTTTCCTGAAGTACTCCACTAGCCCCCCCCCCCCCCCCTCTGTCGACTTTCCTGAAGTACTCCCCGTTGATAGAAATCAACACGTAATGAATGAAGACCCCACGGTTTGATGATTGATAGGTGTGTGGGCTGACTTTCATTTTGACACGCAGACATTTTTTATAATAAACATAGATACTGTGTTAAATGGATATATGCGCCTTCTTTCATTTATCTTTCCATTCCCAACAATATACATAAATAAATGGTATATTTTGGACATAGTTCGAATGGTGATTAATTATGATTAATTAATTTTTAAGCTGTGATTAATCTGATTAAACATTTTAATCGTTTGACAGCCCTAATTTAAACACATAAAAGCAATCTGTTTGATATGTTTCATGCATTTTTAAAGACCTTCTTAAAGAAAAGCTCACGTTTTATTTTTAAATTTAAATAAAAAGGTCACAATATTGACTTTTAATCGTGATGAATATAAAGTATAGGACATGCAAAGACATGTAGACTAGAGTATAATAGACAGCCTGTTTGAGATGCTGCATGCATTTTTCGAGACTTTATTAATAAAACCTTACGATATATTTTTAAATTGTAATCCTATTGAATTGTAATAAACTGTAATCCATATAAAAAAGTGTTCAAAACAGTCTGATTAATATATTTGATGTATGTTTTTGACATTTTATTAATAATAAATCGAATTTTTATTTAGTTTTCTTAATAAAAAATTGTCAAAAATATCGAATCAACCCGTGCAGTGGTTGCAGAATAACCCCACATAAACACAATGAAAGTATATCCAGATCTTTCAGTAAAAACAACAAATTGGGATAACACCTTATAAACGCACCGGAAGCCCGGCCGCGCGGTTGTTTGTGATGATGATGATGATGATGATGATGATGATGATGAGCTGCGAGCAACACACACGGTGAGGAACTCTGATTAAACCCGCTGATAAAGTTAGTTTAGGGGTTTAATGCATCAGGTGGAGGTGTTTAAAGGCTCGTGATGATATACTCTGTTTCTGATGTCGAGACACGGGAGAGGGATTTAAAGACACGTGCGCTCTGCTTCTGGGTGATTGTAGGGGGAATCTGGTGCTGCTTTTCATGCTTAAGGCGAGACACGACAGGTGAAGAGGGTCATCTTTTTTAACTTAAAGATATCAGCTAGAAATTGTTCCAGTTAATTACTTACATTAAGGCAATTGTTTTTTGTATTACAAGTTTTCTGAAATGGCATGTTTAAATATGCAAATGAGCCATAATCTCATTAAATATGCGCATATTTTAGCACATTTCAGGAACACAAATCTGAACATTGGATAAAGCCAGGTTCAAAGTTCGTGTTTCATTTTGTAGTCATATTAGAATCTAAAGTTTTTACCGAAGGGATTTTGGATATCTCTTTTTATCACTCCATAAATCAGAAAAAACTGTCAACAGCCGTAAAATATCAATCTTGCCATGTTTTCAGGTATAAAATGTTAAATAATTCAGGCTATGAATGATATATGAACAAACCCTTCTGTAAAAGCCTTCAGAATATTGATAGGAATATAACGGGAAGGTGTGGTGTATGTAAGTGCTACTGAAGTGGACATTTCTCACTCAGAATAGGAGAAAAAACTCATTTTGAGAAAACGACCTTTGAAACTACTGAACAGCAAAACACGAACCTGCAGCAAATGTATATCAAAAAATAAATAACATATTTTAAAATAGCTATAATGATACCCTGAAGCAGTGTTTTTAGAGTTAATGGGCTTAAAATCAGAAATGACTGCGTTGGGAAACATAAAATACATTTGATAGAAAGTAATCTATTAGATAATTGTTTGTATTTTAATCAATTACATTTTTACGACAATTAATCCTTTAATTAATACTTAAAGTCTTAAAGAGTAAAAACCGGCAAAAATCTCACAATTTATAAAAAAAAAAAATCAGATTATTTTTAGATTGTAAGTGTAAAATAAAACTTGTCTTAGTTAGGTTGACGCCAGGTGAGTCATTGATATACGAATCATAATTACTGGGGGGAACTATTTCTTTAATTCACAGCAGATTTGAAGGTTTCCCGTCTTTAATTGTAAATACTGTAATTTCAGTCAGACAACTCAGGTGTTCTTAATGTTTATTATTAGCAGCATATAGTTTGAGTTTGGCTCGGGCCTCATCACTCCACAGATGTACATAAAACATTGAGTGATGATTAGATAACTATCCCCCGAGCCGGAAGCTGGGGGGGGGCAGGCGAGCAGCAGGAACATGAACGCAGCAATAGCACGTGAACACAGCGCGGCAGCGGCTAGCGAGGCAGAGGCAGGAAGACCTGGCAGCTTAAATAGAGCGGCCACGTGTTCAGGTATCATTGGTGCTCGAGTTGACTGCCTGAACCAGCTCGCAAGCTTCGCCCCATTCATACAACTCTCTGTAATTATGATAGTGTGAGGTCTCCTAAATGCAACTGCGTGCTCAGATTCTTCACGTTTTTTCAACACTTTGTCATTAAACAAGTTGAAATGCCTGCATGTTCCCTGGATGGACACTAGATGGCACCCAATGCCATTTTTAGAGAATCTCATGATACACAGACTTTGGTTTGGTTTTAAAATAGCCTGTGAAAAGAAAACTGACTGCGTTAAAGGAAGTGCAATCACAACTGAAAGACATACAATGAGATACTTGTGATAACTTATTGCCTGATTGTGTCGAGCAGAACACATTTTAGGATTGAATTCCTACCCTAGGTGTTGTATCAGGGTTTTGTCTGCACCGGGTAGTCAAATGTTAAAGTGGTGCCAGAAACAATATTTCTGTTCGTCAAAGACTGTATAATTACTCCAGAAATAGCTTGTTTTTACGGAGCTCCGACGCCGCGTTGTTGTTTACGTCCGCGTTGTTTACGTCCGCGGCGCCATCTTGTATACGGGCGTCTTGTTCTTGATATATCTTCAGAGGTGGGAAGTAGTGGAGTACAAATACTTCGTTACTGTACTTAAGTACACCTTTCTGGTATCAGTACTTTACTCCACTACTTGTTTTTCTGACGACTGTTTACTTTGACTTCTTACACTTTGAACCCAAATACCTGTACTTTCTACTTCTCACATGTTGAACTCAAATACCTGTACTTTCTACTTCTCACATGTTGAACTCAAATACCTGTACTTTCTACTTCTTACATGTTGAACTCAAATACCTGTACTTTCTACTTCTCACATGTTGAACTCAAATACCTGTACTTTCTACTTCTCACATGTTGAACTCAAATACCTGTACTTTCTACTTATTACATGTTGAACACAAATACCTGTACTTTCTACTTCTCACATGTTGAACCCAAATACCTGTACTTTCTACTTATTACATGTTGAACTCAAATACCTGTACTTTCTACTTCTCACATGTTGAACTCAAATACCTGTACTTTCTACTTATTACATGTTGAACACAAATACCTGTACTTTCTACTTCTCACATGTTGAACCCAAATACCTGTACTTTCTACTTATTACATGTTGAACTCAAATACCTGTACTTTCTACTTCTTACATGTTGAACTCAAATACCTGTACTTTCTACTTCTTACATGTTGAACTCAAATACCTGTACTTTCTACTTATTACATGTTGAACTCAAATACCTGTACTTTCTACTTATTACATGTTGAACTCAAATACCTGTACTTTCTACTTCTCACATGTTGAACCCAAATACCTGTACTTTCTACTTATTACATGTTGAACTCAAATACCTGTACTTTCTACTTCTTACATGTTGAACTCAAATACCTGTACTTTCTACTTCTCACATGTTGAACTCAAATACCTGTACTTTCTACTTCTTACATGTTGAACTCAAATACCTGTACTTTCTACTTCTTACACTTTGAACTCAAATACCTGTACTTTCTACTTCTCTCATGTTGAATTCAAATACCTGTACTTTCTACTTCTCACATGTTGAACCCAAATACCTGTACTTTCTACTTCTCACATGTTGAACTCAAATACCTGTACTTTCTACTTCTCACATGTTGAACTCAAATACCTGTACTTTCTACTTCTCACATGTTGAACCCAAATACCTGTACTTTCTACTTCTCACATGTTGAACTCAAATACCTGTACTTTCTACTTCTTACATGTTGAACACAAATACCTGTACTTTCTACTTCTCACATGTTGAACTCAAATACCTGTACTTTCTACTTCTCTCATTTCCCAAACAGCTGGTTCCTTTAGTCTGAATGTGTGTTGGTGCGTGGTCATTATTCTTTAGAGTCACTGCGTGCCTATTGGTTGGAACACGATCCGTGTATCCATCACTTCCTGGTCTTCTCTAAAGAAGAGGGACCAATGGAAACGTTGCCGTTGGTCACCATGGAAACATTCATTAGCTAACAATGACTTTATTGTTCTATTAATATAAAGGGAGGTCAGGTACTCTTTAAAGCAGCTGCTAGTTATGGGTACTTTTTACTGAAGTACACTTCAAAGCCTCTTTACTTTCCACAGTATCACCTCATACTATATCTTTCTAGAAACCCCTGTACCTGTAGAAGTCTTTTGGACAACATTTCAGACTACTTCTCTCTCCATCGTTAAAAAGTCAGTGCAAAACTACAACCTTTTCAGAGCCACAACATATGGATTTGTGTTTAAAAAATAAAAGATTGCAATGTTAGCCTGCAAAACTGCAGATGGAGCACTTTATGATCGATCAATCAATCAATCAATCAATGTTTATTTATAGCCCAATATCACAAATGTTACATTTGTCTCAGTGGTCTTCACAGTGTGTACAGAATATCAGTATGACAATACGACATCCTCTGTCCTTAGACCCTCTGTCCTTAGACCCTCTGTCCTTAGACCCTCACATTGTACAAGGAAAAACTTCCGAAGAAAACCTAGTTTAAAGGGAACATGGGAGAAACCTCAGGGAGAGCAACAGAGGAGGGATCCCTCTCCCAGGACGGACAGACTGCAATAGATGCCGTGTGTAAATCGAAAAGATAATACATTTGCAACATAGGCAGTCCAGATGTTTGGAAATGCATGTGTGTATAATAGAAGATGAATCCACGAGGATATCCATCCAGGACCGATGATACAGGACCACAGCCACGACTCGCGATCCAGGGCTCGGGATCCAGGACACAGGACCGCAGGATCATCCATGACTCCGGATCCCGGCGTATAGAGACACCAAAAAGAAAGACATGTGGGGAAGCTGGGTTAATGGGAACATGAGAGGACACAGGTACAGACAGAGAGAAGGAAGAAGTAAGATGTCCCCCGACAAACTAAGCCTATATCAGCAAAACTAGGGGCTGAATCTAATCAGCCCTAACTATAAGCTTTATCACAAAGGAAGGTCTTCAGCGCACTCTTAAAAACGGATAGGGCGTCTGCCGCCCGAACACAAACTGGAAGCTGATTCCACAAATGTGGAGCTTGATAAGAAAAGGCTCTGGCTCCCATTGTACTTTTAGAGACTCTAGGAACAACCAACAACCCTGCATTCTTGGAACGCAATGCCCTAGTAGGCCAGTAGGGTATAATGAGTTCTTTAAGGTAAGATGGCGCCTGCCCACTAAGGGCTTTGTAGGCGAGAAGAAGAATTTTAAATGCTATCCTGTGTTCTATAGGGAGCCAGTGTAAGGCAGACAGAACAGGAGTAATGTGGTCCCTTTTCCTCACTCTGGTTAGTACACGAGCCGCAGCATTTTGAATCAGCTGAAGCCACTTGACTGACTTCTTGGTACTGCCTGATATTAAAGAGTTACAATAATCCAGCCCTGGAGTAACAAATGCATGGACTAGTTTCTCTGCATCGTTTTGAGGCAAGATATGCCTAATCTTTGCAATGTTACGTAGATGGAAGTAGGCGGTCCTTGAGATTGATTTTATGTGGGCGTTAAAGGATAAATCCTGATCAAATATAACACCAAGATTCCTTACAGTCTCACTGGAGGCCAAATTAATGCCATCCATAGTTAGTATATCTTTAGATAATTTGTTTCGTAGATTCTTCGGGCCAAGTACAATAACTTCAGTTTTGGTCGTGTTTAACATCAAAAAGTTTAAGGTCATCCACGTTTTTAAGTCCTTGAGGCAGTCTTGAATTTTATTTAGATGATTAATTTCATCAGGCTTGATTGATAAATATAGTTGAGTATCATCCGCATAACAATGAAAGTTTACAGAATGATTCCTTATAATATTGCCTAACGGAAGCATATATAATGTGAACAAAATAGGTCTGAACACTGAGCCCTGTGGCACTCCATGGCTAACTTTGGTTTGCGTGGAAGATTCATTGTTAACAATGCATTGTGGGATACCTTCAGAAAAACACTACCGCACTTTTCGGACTATAAAGCGCACCTGCATATAAGCCGCAGCAGCTAAATTGTCCGTCTGTCTTGCTCTCGTTCTGTCTCTCGGTTCCACTTTTACTTTGGCGCGCTACCTGTCTCACTCTTTTCCGGCCTCTAGCTTTTCCTGCTGGAGCCCGCCGCTTAGAGGTGGCGGGCGCGGACCGGTCATAGAGCCCATAGAGTTAAAGGTGGTTAATTTCACCTGTAAAATCCATAGATTTAGGAGGTTCCCTAGTGGCCGTTAGCTGTACAAAAAAAATGGGGGAAAAAGTCGCGGCTTATAGTCCGAAAAGTACGGTACATCATGGCAAACTTTGCATGACTTGCGATATTGTTAGTAAGTGCTTTTGGACACAGCAGATGCTTCTTGTTTGTTAGCTACACCCGGCTCAAACCAGTGATGGAAGGAAACAAGAACTTTTACTCAAGTACTGAACAAAGTGCTTGTCGTGGCTTCATTCTTTGCTTTAAGTCACTTGGACGCCTTTTACAGACAGTGTACAGTGTTGATATTGTGTTTTGCATTCACTCAAATAAAATGTCAAACTTGTCACACATTCAACAAAGAAAACAGGCCTTTACAATAGTCAAAACAAATCAAACAAAAGAGGCAAAACTCAAATAAAATAATAAACAACTTAGGAGCTCTTTCTTTCCTTCCAAGTATAGGCTTCGGAAACTTTAGTGGATGAAAGCTTTGCCTCGACAGCGTCTTTCCGACAGGTTGCCCATTTCTGTCTCTTTAGAGTCTGGGAATTGTAGACTACAGACGTCACGATTAGGTGGCCTTTTTTTATAAAAACAAAATACTGGCTGTAACAGTACTGTTTTGAAATATTTGGACTCAAGTATTTCCATTTAAAGCTACTTCATACTTCTACTCCACTATACTGAACTGTATTTATTTCTAACTAATACTTTGTTGTAACATTTAGAAATCAGGACTTTTTAGAGTATTTTAAGATCATAGTATTTGTACTTTTACTTAAGTGTGCTCCTTTCAAAACTGGCTAAAACTGTTCGTAAGAGATTTGCCGCTTAAAATGAAAACGGGTGACATGTTTCTTCCAGTTATCCTTTTCTTTTTTTATATTATCAAACTGTAGAGGCCATATTGACATTGACATCCAAGCTTATTAGGCAACCAGTTGGTAAATGTGCTACAATTGGAAACTTTAAGTGCTTTCTGCTAATAGTTAAAAACCCATTTTCTTCTGTTTTGCAGGTGTGTTTGAGCTTGTAACTCACAATGTGCTCAAATCCTGGCCTCCCAACGACTGGAACAGAAGTGCATGTAGTCATCAAGAGGGTTAACCTAAAGGACAGGTGTGGTATCGTAGAGTTATGGGTCAACATGGACGATGAGAGGAAGCATATCTATGAGCAGATGAGAGAGGAAATCCAGAATCCTGACAGGAAGTTCGCTGAATCGGAAGGAAAACTCGGGGACCTTTGTCTGGTTTGCATCGATGGCGCCTGGCACAGAGCTCGGATCGTTTCCATTCAAAGTGACACTTGCAATGTTTTTGTAATCGACCAGGGACTTCCGCATATCACCACAAGCAAAGCGTTAGCATGGGGACATAAGGACAGTTTCCTCCTTCCTCCTGAAACTGAATCATGTATTCTCGCTAATGTCCTCTTCCTCGATAACAGGTGGCCAGAAAGAGCCACAAAGTTTTTGATGTCTCTGCGTGGTAAGAAGTTTAGAGGCCTGGTTCAAGATGTGCTGAAGCCGAACAGAACCCTTCTACTCGACATACCCATGGTTTCCAAGCCGATGTGTATGTTTGGAGTTGCGAAGAAGATGGCGGGAGACGAGTTTAAGTGCCTTGTACAGAAATGTCTTGAAGTGGACCGCGTAACGCAAGAACGCAATCTGAATGTTGGGCGCAAACTTGAGAAGATCGACCAATACTTCTACCCAGATCTGTTAATTAATGCTTTCGAACATGTTATTGTGACAGAGGTCACTAACCCACGCAACATATTTTGCCAACTTCACATTTTCTCCAAGGCGGTGAAGACAATATCAGAGCAGATGCAGCAGCATTATGAAAAGCACTCAGATTCAGGAGAGACTTCGCATTTGAACTGCGGGGATCCATGCGCTGCAAAAGGGATGGATGGAAAATGGCATCGCTCGTTACTGAAGCAAACCTTAACCAATGATGATGCTGTAGAAGTCTTCCATGTGGATGAAGGAAAAGTTGAATCGGTCTCTGTTGGAGACATTAGACCTCTGCACGGAGAACTTCTGAGGATGCCCGTTGTCACGTATCATTGTTCTCTTGAAGGTGTAACAGATGACGGAGCAGAAACGAACGGTTACTTGAAGTCCTTGCTTCTTAACAAAACTCAGGTGGCAAAGTTTAACCGCCACAATAAATCTCAAGATGTCTATCACGTCACTCTCTATGCAAATTGTGGTACATGCATCAACAATAGTTTCATACAGAAGATGGGACATTTAGCATCCTCTGATGTTGTCAACACTGAACAAGATTTAAATGTGCAGAACACAGTGAATGTTGATGTTGATGTTATACTGGAGGAAACTTTGCCAAACACAAAGAACCAATCAGTCAATGGATGGACCGATGAACCAACAACTGGCAGCAAAAACAGGGAACATCCATCCCCTCAAATACAGATCAACGGGCATCTTCCAACTGAGGTGCAAAACACTCCCCATGATGATGTGTTTGCTGTAGGAAGAAGCTTCAACGTTAAGGTATCTTGTTTCGAAAGTCTACAGAAGTTCTGGTGTCAAACAACGGAAGACGGTGACTCTTTAGGACGCTTGATGAATGACCTGCAAAACCACTACGCATCCGCCCACCATCAGCCACTCGTCGATTCAATCTGTGTGGCCCGAAGTCCAGACAACGGCATGTGGTACAGAGCAAAGATCATGGCGAGTCAACACTCCCCCGTTGTAGATGTGAGATTCATAGACTTTGGTCGAATGCGAACGGTTCCTCTGCGGGATATACACCCCATGGATCCGGCTTTCTTACAGCTGAATGCAAAGGCTTTTCAGTGCTGCTTATGCCAGCCTCCAGACAAGAAATCCACAAATCCCACTTGGACTGACAGAGAATTTCTGAAGTTTGCAGAATCATGTGCTAAGTCAGGCATTGGTTTGACTTGCACGGTAAAAGCTGCCACTTGTGATGAGGAAGGTCTCTTGCTAAATGTGCTAGATATTGAAACACCAACTGACGGTACATGCAGGTGTCCGACTAAAGAATACGCACAGAATGAAGCTCACAAAATGCAAAAATCTCCACCGGTTCAATCAGATTCATACAATTACTCCACACACAACATTCAGGTGAATGGAAAAGAAAAAGTGTGGATAATGTCTTCAGATAATGTCAATCTCTTCCACTGCCAACTGAACAGGAACTATCATCTGTTTGACAAAGTGATGAAAAATGTCAAACAACTACTTGGCAAGCAACAGTGCAAGGATCATCCACTTGGACTTAATAGCATTTGCTTTGCCAAGTACACTGATACGCAGTGGTACAGAGGACAAGTGGTAGAACTGTCTCCAAAGCTTAAAGTACACTTTGTGGATTATGGTGAAACCCTGGTCGTGAATGAAGGGGATATTTGCCCCTGTCCCACTGGAGAAAGTATTGTCAGAGCTCTCCCTGTTCAGGCAGTTCCACTGGGACTGTTTAATGTCCCTGCAGAAGTGCCACAGGAAATCAACCAGTGGTTTGCAGATCGTGCCGTTGGCCAAAATCTGACCATTTCTGTGGTAGCTAAAGGGGAAAAGGGGAAGCTAATTGTTGAACTGTTCGATGGATCTCTGAGTGTAAATGCAATAGTCAGAGAGAGGATTTCAAATATGAAACCGGGGATGATGGCTCTTGTTCAGAAGACCGATCGGCAGCTTTTAAACATCATAAAACGTGCTAATAGCAACGAAACCTGTGCAAGAGATGAGCGGAGTTCACAACCAGTTACTAAAGTCTCTTTGCCAGAGATTGAACATGAACAGACTTTAGATGAAGGAAGAAAAACAACCTCGGAAATATGCAGCAATGATTCAGAAGTGACACAACTTTCCCTTCTTTCTTGCCCCGAGGGAAATGGGAATATCTGCACGTACACATGGCCAAACATTTCAGAAAGCAAGACAGTGGAGGTCTATGCATCCTGCATTGGTGGACCACACTTCTTCTGGTGTGAGTACGCTGATGAAGAGGAGCAGAACAAAGTGACAAGTCTTGTTCAGGAAGCAGGACTGGCTCAGCAGGATATGACATTTCCTGGGACTCTCGGTCCTGGTAGTCCATGCCTTGCTCTGTTTTCCAGTGACGAACACTGGTATCGAGCTCAAGTTGTTCGCAGAGTTGAAGATACATTTGACGTTGTGTTTATCGACTATGGAAACGAGACTGAAGTTGACATCAAGAACGTGAGATCAGTGCCTCAGAGTCTGATGGAGATAGATCCTCAGGCCTTTCTGTGCTCTCTGGATGGATTTGATAAGTGCAAAGGCTCCTGGGATGACCAAGTTCATGATGTCTTCTACAACCTTCTGGTTGATAAAGTCATCAGGGTGAAAGTGTTAAATATAGAAGAGCATTCAGACGGTGTGTTCCCTCAATATGCGGTGGCAATTGAGTGTGAAAATGTGGTTCTGAATACCGTGATGCAGAAATACTGGAAACCGCTTCCCACAGAACATGCCAAGCCTGAAATGGATCAAACCGAGACTTCCCTCCAAGACGTTCAGGCGGAGTCCGACGGAGACGTTCAGGCGGAGTCCGACGGAGACGTTCAGGCGGAGTCCGACGGAGACGTTCAGGCGGAGTCCGACGGAGACGTTCAGACGGAGTCCGACGGAGACGTTCAGACGGAGTCCGACGGAGACGTTCAGGCGGAGTCCGACGGAGACGTTCAGACGGAGTCCGACGGAGACGTTCAGGCGGAGTCCGACGGAGACGTTCAGGCGGAGTCCGACGGAGACGTTCAGACGGATTCCGACAAAGACAATCAGATGCAGTCCAACAAAGACAATCAGACGGAGGACATTCAGACAGATTCCAACAAAGACATTCAGACGGAATCCAACAGAGACATTCAGACGGAGGACATTCAGACGGAGGACATTCAGATGGCGTCCAATAGAGACATTCAGACGGCATCCAACAGAGACATTCAGACGGAATCCAACAGAGACATTCAGACGGAATCCAACAGAGACATTCAGATGGAATCCAACAGAGACATTCAGACAGATTCCAACAGAGACATTCAGACGGAATCCAACAGAGACATTCAGATGCAGTCCAACAGAGACATTCAGACAGATTCCAACAGAGACATTCAGACAGATTCTAACAAAGACGTTCAGACAGATTCTAACAAAGACGTTCAGACAGATTCCAGCACCACACATCTTAATGTTTCCACAGGAAATGTGAATGCTGGTATGTTCAAGGAGCCAAGCATCTCCAAAGACAAACAGGTGGAGGTCTATGCATCCTGCGTTGTTGGACCACACTTCTTCTGGTGTGAGTACGCCGATGAAGAGGAGCAGAACAAAGTGAAAAGTCTTGCTCAGGAAGCAGGACTGGCTCAGCAGGATATGACATTTCCTGGGACTCTCGGTCCTGGTAGTCCATGCCTTGCTCTGTTTTCCAGTGACGAACACTGGTATCGAGCTCAAGTTGTTCGCAGAGTTGAAGATACATTTGACGTTGTGTTTATCGACTATGGAAACGAGACTGAAGTTGACATCAAGAACGTGAGATCAGTGCCTCAGAGTCTGATGGAGATAGATCCTCAGGCCTTTCTGTGCTCTCTGGATGGATTTGATAAGTGCAAAGGCTCCTGGGATGACCAAGTTCATGATGTCTTCTACAACCTTCTGGTCGATAAACGACTCAGCGTGACAGTCCTGAACATGGACTACCATCCAGAGATCGCAGTTCCTCCGTATGCAGTGGAGGTGGAGTGTGAGGGAGCGGTTGTAAATACAATGATGGAGAAATACTGGAAAGGATTGGACACGGGCGACGCTTCTGGAATGTGTTTGGAAGCAGGTTAGTAGACTATACTTTAACCTAAGGGCGCTTTGACAAGCTGTAGTCCAATTGGCAAGTCTGCTTGGAGATAATTGTATATGTTTCGTTAGTTTTCTTATTAATATTATTCAGTTTCATATTGTTAAATAATGTAGAAGTGTACGGCAGTGCAGGTCTGGAAAATGACTTGCAGAAGTCTTTGACATTGGTCAGAGATGTGGTGGATGAATATGGTTTTGGTGATGGCCGTAATCCTGATTTGGTTTTCCTAGCATACACATTTGGAAAGTTTTCAGAACCAACACATCCAGATAAGGCTCTGGTTTTTAACCAATTTGTTGATCACTATTTCCCCCGAAAACATACACATTACGGGTTTGGTTGGAAATGGGTTTTTTTATTTGTTCAATTAAAAGAAACCAAACCTTGGCTCGTGAATGCGCCCTCAGAAAAGTCTTGTTGCGGATTTATATCGATTTGTTTTTAATGATTGTTCTTTCATTAGAAGTTGGCCATGATTACAGCGTGATGAAGAATTTAAAGTCATCAAAAGAATGGTAAGACCATAAAGCATTTCTTTATATAATACATGTGCATTATTAAAAAGACTTACTTTTAATATAAAATGTAATATATGTGAACTAATTTTTCTTTTTTGCAGCTTTGGAACCATGAAACCCAGACGTGAATGAGCTGTCTCGCCTCTTGTTGACAAATACATTTGTAAGCAGAAAAATATAAAAATATTTTAATAAATAAAGGAAATTAAACTTGTCATTTGGTTCTGTTTAAATATATCTATCTATATATATATCTATCTATCTATATATATATATATATATATATATATATACACATACATACATACATAGAGTTTGCGATTGAATAGTCAAAAAATCAGCTCCTATCGTCTATCCCTTGACCTCTGAGTGAAAGGTCACGGGGTTAGGGGATAGTGGATAGGAGAATTCAAAAGGACTTAGGAGAAGAGACTGCGGTGCTTTAGAGAATCGACTGCACTTCACTATCCGACGTGTTTCTGATGCGCCAGCGGACGTCCTGAATGTGCGTCTGCTGCTGTGGGGGAACCATGGAAACTACAGTTTCCTATCCAGCGGACTACAAACATGGATGTTCAATAAGAACGAGGGACTACTGTGAACTCATCTAGAGACTCTGCTCCGTGCTCTGATGCTGCTGCTTTGCTTTATGAACGAGGACAACAGAGAAACATATTCTTCAGGACCAAAGTTGGAATTGAAATAAAAAAGGAAAGTGTAACTTCTGCTCGTCCCCCTCTCCCTCCGGTCCACATGAATACCAATGATCCCAATACGTATGATTGATGGAAAGATCTTAAATCAATACAGATGTATTTATTATAAACGTTCATATTTCTCTTTTTGATTATAATACTGATGAACGTTCAGAACAAAGCACTTTGCAACTTACCACATACGTTTTTAAAATGCTTAATAAGCACCGTAACTTTCATGATATCATTTCTGGGTCATAATCGGTTGTTTCCGTGAACGACCGACTGTTGAGTGACGGCAAATGCTGCGGCTGCAATGCATTGTGGGGCAGCATTTTCTCCTCTCCTTTCGGTGAGGGAGGTCCAGTGGTTCCTAAGCTAAAGGAGGCTATAAAGGAAGTTTGCAACCTCCTTTCCTTTCATCTAGAGAATTGGAACGACGCTTATCATGGCTGCCACTGAGGGACTTCCGGGTCATTTCACTCCTTTAGGAAGGTTCCTGAGCTAAAGGGACTATTCGACTGCAGCCCCGAAGTATTGGTATTACCTTCCTTGGTGAGGTAGTATGTGTCACACAAATCATTGGTACAGAGAAACAAGAATTTAAATAAAATACAATAATAAATAGAATAAGAATAAACTTATATAATACAACATATAAGGAAAGAAACTAACATTGTTCTTTAAAAAGTTCACTGTACAGTTTTAAAGAGTTCTTCCTTTTTTAATCAATACGTTTACAATGCATTCAATGTAGAAAATATACTTTTTAAAGTATTGATATTTTAACACTTAGTTTGGATTTTACACAATATAATCTTGCATTTCAGTCAAAGAAGGAAGCAGATGTTTAAATGGTAATACAACGTGCAATTGTTAGTGATCCTGGTTCATCTTTGAAATAATATATGTGTTAATATTTTAACAATTTGGAGAAATAATTATGTTTGGATGTAGATTAACAAAAGTATTTATGTATTTAACAGTCGAGGAGGGGAGTTAGAGAAATGAGAAAGGGCCGATACCCTACAAATTGAATCTATAGTTATTATTATTACTACATGCACCTGTGTTCACGCCCAGCAGGTGGCAGCACTGAGCCTTAGCATCTCGGGTTTAGCAACACTAGCAGCAGCCACCATGTTTGTTTGTCTCTGTTTCCAGGTAACCACTCAGCGGTGGAGATGACGGAGCTCCACGAGGCTGCAGCCGCAGGAGATCTGCTCCAAGTCCAGGAGATTCTGAGGCTCAACGGATGTGATCCGAACCAGAAGGACGAGGAGTGGAGCTGCAAAACCCCCCTGCACTGGGCAGCTGCTGGAGGTACACACACCTGATACACACCTGATACACACCTGTATTAATTAAGTATAGAGGTGGAAGAAGTACTCAGATATTTTGCTTGAAGTACCAATACTAAATTGTAGAAATACTTTGTTACAAGTCCTGCATCCATATATTGTTTGTAAGTAAAATGACACGCATATAGACAGTTAGATAAGGCCTTTAGTAAAAATAATCGTTGTATAAACTTACCTTTTCAGTTTTAATATGTAACGTTGTGTATATATTTTTGTCTTTGAGCATATAACAAAGAGGGTCGACTTTAATACATCTTTCCCCCTGTGTTTCCTGAGTCAGCTTCAGAGGTGTGAAGTAGTGGAGTACAAATACTTTGGTACTGTACTTTAGTACATGTTTCTGGTATCAGTATTTTACTCCACTACTTATTTTTCTGAACACTTTTTACTTTTCACAAATACCTGTACTTTCTACTTCTCACATGTCGAACTCAAATACCTGTACTTTCTACTTCTTACATGTTGAACTCAAATACCTGTACTTTCTACTTCTTACATGTTGAACTCAAATACCTGTACTTTCTACTTCTAACATGTTGAACTCAAATACCTGTACTTTCTACTTCTCACATGTCGTACTCAAATACCTGTACTTTCTACTTCTTACATGTTGAACACAAATACCTGTACTTTCTACTTCTCACATGTTGATCCCAAATACCTGTACTTTCTACTTCTCACATGTTGAACTCAAATACCTGTACTTTCTACTTCTTACATGTTGAACTCAAATACCTGTACTTTCTACTTCTTACATGTTGAACTCAAATACCTGTACTTTCTACTTCTCACATGTTGAACTCAAATACCTGTACTTTCTACTTCTTACATGTTGGACCCAAATACCTGTACTTTCTCCTTCTTACATGTTGAACTCAAATACCTGTACTTTCTACTTCTTACATGTTGAACTCAAATACCTGTACTTTCTACTTCTCACATGTTGAACTCAAATACCTGTACTTTCTACTTCTTACATGTTGAACTCAAATACCTGTACTTTCTACTTCTTACATGTTGAACTCAAATACCTGTACTTTCTACTTCTTACATGTTGAACCCAAATACCTGTACTTTCTACTTCTTACATGTTGAACTCAAATACCTGTACTTTCTACTTCTCACATGTTGAACTCAATACCTGTACTTTCTACTTCTTACATGTTGAACTCAAATACCTGTACTTTCTACTTCTTACATGTTGAACTCAAATACCTGTACTTTCTACTTCTTACATGTTGAACCCAAATACCTGTACTTTCTACTTCTTACATGTTGAACTCAAATACCTGTACTTTCTACTTCTCACATGTTGAACCCAAATACCTGTACTTTCTACTTCTCACATGTTGAACTCAAATACCTGTACTTTTTTACTTCTTACATGTTGAACACAAATACCTGTACTTTCTACTTCTCACATGTTGATCCCAAATACCTGTACTTTCTACTTCTTACATGTTGAACTCAAATACCTGTACTTTCTACTTCTCACATGTTGATCCCAAATACCTGTACTTTCTACTTCTCACATGTTGAACTCAAATACCTGTACTTTCTACTTCTCACATGTTGATCCCAAATACCTGTACTTTCTACTTCTCACATGTTGAACTCAAATACCTGTACTTTCTACTTCTCACATGTTGAACTCAATACCTGTACTTTCTACTTCTCACATGTTGAACCCAAATACCTGTACTTTCTACTTCTTACATGTTGAACTCAAATACCTGTACTTTCTACTTCTCACATGTTGATCCCAAATACCTGTACTTTCTACTTCTCACATGTTGAACTCAAATACCTGTACTTTCTACTTCTTACATGTTGAACTCAAATACCTGTACTTTCTACTTCTCACATGTTGAACACAAATACCTGTACTTTCTACTTCTCACATGTTGATCCCAAATACCTGTACTTTCTACTTCTCACATGTTGATCCCAAATACCTGTACTTTCTACTTCTTACATGTTGAACACAGGTTAGTTACTTTAGTTTCCATCAGCATTTAAACTAAACTTTTATCCACAGAAAACATCCAATAATTTAGATGAAGTCATAGCTTTGGTCTAAAACCACACCTGTAGGGCTGAGTCAAAAAAGCAGAACTCATTTATGGACCAATGGGACAATACATAAGAAGTAGAGCAACATAAGTGAAAGTATAAAAGTAAAAGTAGGGTCTTTGACAATCTGACAATTTATTCTGAGAAAATGAAAAATATATGTTTTTAATCATATTCTTTTACTTAAATCCCAGAACTTATAAAAAGTATCTCTTGTTCAGATCTCAAAGAAAGGTTCCTGTGGCTCTAATCTTCTTCCGTAAACATTCTGAGAGAAAGTAGAGAAAAGTAAAAGTACTCATTCTGCAGATGAATAATTAGTGCATTAATTTACTGTTTTTACCTTTTCACTGATAATAGGAATTAAGTGATTAATGAGTCACACAGAACTTTTGTCTACAAAAACATCGAAAGACTTTAAATTTAAAATAAAAATAAATTACTTTTGAACTTGTGTCTCTTTGCTTGTTATTGTGTTGTTGTTGTTTATTGTCTGGAAAAAGCTCAATAAAGTCTAAGTTATAAACTGTAATGGAGGTTTTTAAGTGTGATATCTCACTGTGGCCCCTTCCCTCAGGTCACGTGGAGGTTGTGAGGCTCCTGATTGGTCACGGGGCGTGTCCCTCTCTGATGACAGAGCACGGATGGACGGCCGCCCACAGCGCCGCGGAGGTCCCGGGACGCCTCCCCTGTCCTGAGCTGCTGCAGAGGCCTGAACGCACACTGCACCCTGGCAGGACTTATGCGGAGAGACGCCTGAAACGCATCGCGCAGATCTACGGACACCCGACTGCCGTCAGATTCCTCAGAAGTGAATTAAGAGGCCGGATAACAGTGGATTTTAGGATGTAGTGTCTCTTCTACTACTGGGGACACGTGTGGACAAAAAGTCGAAATTCTGAAAAAAAAGTCAACATTTTGAGAAAAAGGTTTTAATTCTTAAAAAGTTTCAGAGAAAAGTAAATCTGAGAAAAAAGTTCAAATTCTTAGAGCCTGAACCTGGACGATATCTGGAGCCTGAACGCATCGCCCAGATATAGGCCACGGACACCACGACTGCGTCAGATCCCTCAAGAAGTAACTTAAGAGGCTAAATGTGGATTTTAGGATTTTAAAAGAAGTCAAAATAATGAGAAAAAATTATTCTGAAAAACAAGTTTCAATTCTGAGAAAAAGTCAAAATTCTGGAAATAATTGAATTCTTAAAAAGTAAAAAAAAAAAAAAAGTCACTTTAAATAGAAGATTTAAAGTGATGTTTAAATCTTCCATTTAGGCCCCGCCCAATCGACCGGATCGGCGATCGGTATCGGCCGATACTGATTCCAGCGATCGGAGCGTCCCTAGTAACCCTAACCCTAGTAACCCTAACCCTAGTAACCCTAACCCTAGTAACCCTAACCCTAGTAACCCTAACCCTAGCAACCGTAACCCTAGCAACCGTAACCCTAGTAACCCTAACCCTAATAACCCTAATAACCCTAACCCTAGTAACCCTAACCCTAACAACCAGACTCGTGCAAAGAAAAGTTCAAATGTAGGACTTTATTTGACTAACTGCTCGTGTCTGTAGATTTCTCCTAAATGCACAAAACGCCTCATTTGCTAATTTAAACGGGACCTGTCAGAAAACTTGTAATATAAAAAAGAATTGTGTTGATGTCAGGAATGAAGGGTGGTATCTGTTAGGTCAATATCGCTGTTTGTGTTGCAGGGCTGAGGTCGAGGCTCAGAAAGGAATCTCATTGGACGACACTAACGAGGTGCGGAGCGAGCAGGAGAACGAGGAGAAGAGGAGCAAGAAACTGACGTAGGGTCTTTACGGAAGTCGTTATATTCATCATCAAAATACGCTTAAAATGTCACTGAATCAAACAGGATTCACTTTACCGTACACCGTGTTAAGAAACAAACATTCACCGATGGAACATTTCAGTTTTTAATGAATAGTTTTTTGGTGTGAAAATCTATTTATTTAGCGCTTTCTTGAACATCTCAGTCGAACCTCTCATACGACTCAAATTACGATTTACAGAAGGGAGTTTCTACACAAGTAATCCTGAAACAGCTCCGTATTAAATCATGTATTCATCTTGAAAATAAGTCGTTCAACTGTGAAGAAAGCATGAAAGATTACAAGTGAAGACAATCTGAGGAAACCAAAACCCAACAGACAATCATTAATAAAAACACATGCAAAGCTAATAAGGTAATTATACATTACGAGGTTTATAATCCTAGAAAGATGTAATATAACAGTGTTTACCAAACAATATGTCGCAATAAATGAAGTTTTTAAAGGGATAGATAGTGGAAATTGAACCCCAAATAGTTTCGTTTTAACTTATATACAAGCATAATTACGTACCAAAACAATCACACCTGATTAAAAATATATAATAATTGCCTTACGCATGTTAGAAGCACTTTATTGCAGCTTCCCCGAACTTTTTTAGAAACGAAATGATCGATTCAGCCAAACCGGAAGTGAGGAAAACTCAGGAAGACGAAACAATAACAAACCACGGCGTCTATGCAGAATGAACGTGGAAGGGCAAATATACCAGACAAAGAAGAAGGATTGTACGAGGTATCCAGTGATGATAGCGAGTCAGAAACATCCTCTCGGCTTTCCTGCGAAAATGTAGTTTTAGGAACTGAATCTGAATCCGGTTCAGTAAGCGACGATGGTGAGAATATTGAGCCAGACGATGGACCATTACGTCCTTATTTGTTCGAGCCCGAGGTGATGGAGTTAGTTCACGGCATGGGCAATGGCGAGGATGACCAGGACCAGGCGCCAGATGATGCACCCCTACGCACAAATAATCTTGACTGGTAGGTCCCTAAGCATAGCTCACGCTAGGCGCTATATTATATATTGCAAAAGTTGGCATGCATGCACTGTAGGCCTATGGCTATGCCCGAGGATGACTGCATGTAGGGTACATTTCATAACATACCAGGGTCAGGTTCACATAAATTATCTTGTCACATTTATTATTGTATATGTAACAGCCTTATGGGCATTAATTACATGAATACATTTAAATGAATTGTATACTAGCATGATATACAGCTAGAGCCAATCGGTCTTTTGACGTAGTATGGTCCTAATCCTAGGCTAGCCAGGCTGCCTGTCAAGTGTAGGCTGTACTCACAGTACTGTTAGTCTATCATGTCTATATGATGACTGTAGTGTACACATTCGACACTGTGTACCGGATTATCGGATGACGAGGCCTCCGGTCGCCTAATCGACAGGCAATAAATGGCGTTGTACACAATGGTACAGGCTAATGATGCATTAAATCAGCCAGAAAACATAATAAAATACTCGTGCCTCGTCCAATGTTTGTGCCCGTCTTCCTTTGTTTTCGTCATCACCCGAAGATTCCCGAAGTATTTCGTTTCATTGAGAGGGCGTGGTCGGGAGCAGTAGAATTGAAAATAAAATGAAATGCTTATTTTTAATAAAAATACATAAGTTAAACCCAAAATTCGCGGATTTCCACTATCCCTTTAAATAAAGATCAATCGGTACAAGAAGCATTGCAGTGTTCATATATCGGGGAACACATCAAAGTAATCACTATAGAAATGTACGAACTTGAAGCCTATTCAGATGTATTGTACGTAAAGAGACATATTCAGGATCATTTTCACTTCTTCCAAGTGCTCTGTAGCTTTGTGGTGCTGCTGGAGGTCGGGGCTGAAGCCTGCAGAGACGGAGGATGCGAGAGATTCAAATAATTTATAATCGTTTTTTTCATTAATAATCCTGTTTGTGGAACACTTACATTGGTCTTCAGACGTTTCCCAAGTGCTTCTCGGGTCTGTGGAAATGAGATTAAAACTGTTATGCTGCAATATCCTGTTTGTGGTTTCACACATTTAACTTGTTAGTAGAAAGTCAACCACCTACTGACGTCTCGATCATTTAGACGTTCTGTACCACTCCGCCACCAACGCCCCCCACAGGACACTCCACTGTGACCTGTGCTCTCTGGCTAACTGGCCCTCTCTTGAGTCCAGAGGCCTGTCCTACGAAGCCGGTTCAACCTAACCTGCATGTTGAGTTAGCCGGTCGGCCTAATCCAAAACATACGCGCTCTCGCTAAGCGGTCCTACGACGCGGGTTATCAAGTGGATCGCTCAGCCAGCCGTGTCCTATCTAGCTAGGTGTTCACATGAGAGGGGTGGGATCTGGAGCATTCGACCAATCACAGACTTGGAGAAGCTACTGACAGCGCAGCGTCATACTTCCTGAATGAAAAGTGAACTATAATATCAGACACATGAAGAAGTTAAACTTTAAACATGACTCAAACACTTGATCAGGATCAAAGCCTGAGAGCTGCAGCTGCAAGGTGAACACAGCTGGAGCAGAACAAGTGTTGGAATGCGTCCATCAGCAGGTTCATGATGTCACGGCCCGTCTAACACACCGTCTGACTCTCACCACCTCTGACTCAGAGTTTCCTCAACTCAACGTGTTGTTAAAATAATGCTTCTCCTCCAGTCTGTGACGCTGAGAGTTCTGCACGGCCAGACACGCTCAGGAGACATGTGATACATCATGAAGTGATGCTGACTGGACTTACTGTACTCTGATCCGGGTACTGATGCTGACTGGACTCAGTGTACTCTGATCCGGGTTCTGATGCTGACTGGACTTACTGTACTCTGATCCGGGTACTGATGCTGACTGGACTCAGTGTACTCTGATCCGGGTTCTGATGCTGACTGGACTTACTGTACTCTGATCCGGGTACTGATGCTGACTGGACTTAGTGTACTCTGATCCGGGTACTGATGCTGACTGGACTTAGTGTACTCTGATCCGGGTACTGATGCTGACTGGACTCAGTGTACTCTGATCCGGGTACTGATGCTGACTGGACTTACTGTACTCTGATCCGGGTACTGATGCTGACTGGACTCAGTGTACTCTGATCCGGGTTCTGATGCTGACTGGACTTACTGTACTCTGATCCGGGTACTGATGCTGACTGGACTTAGTGTACTCTGATCCGGGTACTGATGCTGACTGGACTTAGTGTACTCTGATCCGGGTACTGATGCTGACTGGACTCAGTGTACTCTGATCCGGGTACTGATGCTGACTGGACTAGTGTACTCTGATCCGGGTACTGATGCTGACTGGACTTAGTGTACTCTGATCCGGGTACTGATTGCTGACTGGACTTAGTGTACTCTGATCCGGGTACTGATGCTGACTGGACTTAGTGTACTCTGATCCGGGTACTGATGCTGACTGGACTTAGTGTACTCTGATCCGGGTACTGATGCTGACTGGACTTAGTGTACTCTGATCCGGGTACTGATGCTGACTGGACTTAGTGTACTCTGATCCGGGTACTGATGCTGACTGGACTAGTGTACTCTGATCCGGGTACTGATGCTGACTGGACTTAGTGTACTCTGATCCGGGTACTGATGCTGACTGGACTTAGTGTACTCTGATCCGGGTACTGATGCTGACTGGACTTAGGTACTCTGATCTGGTACTGATGCTGACTGGACTTAGTGTACTCTGATCCGGGTACTGATGCTGACTGGACTTAGTGTACTCTGATCCGGGTACTGATGCTGACTGGACTTGGTGTACTCTGATCCGGGTACTGATGCTGACTGGACTTAGTGTACTCTGATCCGGGTACTGATGCTGACTGGACTTGGTGTACTCTGATCCGGGTACTGATGCTGAGGCAGATATTTAAGAGCTTTCTTAACGCTAATGTTCTAACAGTCAGATTGCTCTGGAGATGGAGGTGAAGTTCTGTTCATGTTCACGTTCACACAGACGTGATTTCTGCCGGCCGTCTTTCCTGCAGCGGCAGCTTTTCTGTATTTCCTTTCTCCTGTGATATGACTTGATCGCTTTGAACTCCGCACACTGAGCTCTGATTGGTCAGCAGGCGGTGCTTTCACTGAGTTGAGCTCTGAGCCCCTAATCCCACCAGGAGCGTCTGCGTCTGCGGCGTTTTTAGCGATCGCGGCCACTCTAGTCAATGGGTGCTATTCCACCAGACCCGCTGCGCCGCGGCTCGAAGCGTCCCAGAAGCTCCTCGCCGCAAGGAATTTCTAAAATATAGGATGAATCCTATTTTTGACGCGGTGCAGACAGGAAGTGATGAAAGTCACCTTGTCTGCTTTGCTGGTTGAGGGGGTGCACCCAAAACCGGCTCCTTCTCCCCCCCCCACCACCGTCTTTCAAGTAGGAGAATACATGCCAGCGTTCTCCTCCGGTTTACAGGCACTGTCAATTATATATATATATAGAATAATTATGATGATGAATGCATATTTTTTTACCACTAAAATACAGCAACACATCTTTGATTCATGTCGTTTATAACTGGAATATTACAATTATTGTTAACTGTGTCTGTAGTCTACAACACAACAACATAGGAAATAACAACAATAAACACGATTTAAACAGACACAAACATAAACCATTTAACTACGTAGCCTGCTACTTGTAGAAGTACAAATGTCCAGGAAATATTCCAAAATCAACAACAACTGCGAGGCTGCACACGACGCTCCGCTTCCGCAACGTTTTGAAACGCGCCTGGTGTGTTATGACGCAGGAGGAGGTCGCAGGAGGAGGTCGCAGGAGGAGGTCGCAGGAGGAGGTCGCACGAGGAGGTCGCACGAGGAGGTCGCAGGAGGAGGTCGCAGCGCTTCTGGTGGGATCAGGGGGTTTGCCTGCAGCCGCTCAGCATCAGTTACCATGGAGATCTAGCCGCTAAAAAGAGAACCAGCTTCGTAGGACCGGAAAGCCGGAGTTTGAATTTAGCCGCTAAGAGAACATCCTGCTTCGTAGTACACCCCCCAGGCGCAACATCCACTCCTAGGCCTCGCCCCCTTCTACCTCACACAATTACTGCAACTCCGCCCACCCCGACGCACAGCACCCGGTCAGCTCCAAGCATCCTGCTACAGATCCCCAAAGCCCATGCATCCTTTGGCCGCTCCGCCTGGCAGGTTGCAGCAGCAGCAGGTAGCTGGAATGTCTTTCAAAACACTTTGAAATGGAGACCTTTGTCTCCCCCCGCACCCTGGTGCACACATGCAGCTGCTCCGAATGACCGGTTGAACCACAGCAGTATTGTTTTAGAGTTGTTACATGTTGAACTGCTATAAGAATTTGTTCTTAATTGATTTTCCTGGATAAATAAAGGTTCTACTTCTACGACTGACTAGTGTGTTGTGATTTGGATGCATTATGAGTTATTTAACATCTTACCGATTTGTCCATCACGCATGTTGTTAACAGAATGAAAAAACCCTGCAAAATGAAAAAAGGAAAAGTTACTGAGCAGGAAATCAAACTAATACTAACATGGTACTGCCGTATAACACGTAACACCGAGCAGGGCTGTTCACATGTTTAACCAATGCAACACGAAACAAAGACTGCAGACGCGAAGGTGTAAGTACACAGCTAGTTAGTTAGTTAGACAATCATTAGGAAAGTTAGTTCGATATCTAGCTAGTAAGTTTGAACAATTAGGGGGAGGCTGTGGCTCAGGGGATAGTGTGCTGGACTTCGAATCAGGCGGTAGCAAGTTCAAGTCCCACTGCAGTCAGCATGTCGTTGTGTCCCTGAGACACTTCCACAGTAAGTCGCTTTGGATAAAAGCGTCTAACAAGTGAATTAGGAAGTTAATTATGTATTCATTAAGTTTGTTAGTGCGGTGACTATGGCCACTCAATATCACCTGGGATTGACTAAACTAATTGGACATCTGTAATCTCCATGTACGACGAAGTTTAGCTTTCAATATCAAAGAAAACAGCGTGTTCACAGACACGAAAGACACGGTCAACAAACTGTCCCAGTCACAATCGATGCACCTGTGCCAGGAGATCACATATGTTGTTGCCCCATCCCGCCATCTCGTGTTCAAAATCACAAAAACATATCAACCATTCTAATGGGCGCAACAGTTAGTCAAGAAAATAAGTAAGTTAGTTCATTATGTTAGTTTGTTTGGTAAGAAAATAAGTTAGCTAGTTTCTTAAAGGTCAGCTATCGTGCTATCTGTAGGTCACAGGTCTCAGATACAGATATATAAAAACACGTCTATGAAGTGTTTTGCTCCAAACACCAAACAGATTCTAGCCACGCCTCATGTCCCTCTGTTCCACTTCCTGTTTCTAAAGTGCTGATTTGGGGATAGAGCTTTAAAGAGGAGGGTCTGAGCTCATGCGGTACCCGGCAGCTACCGTCTAAACTAAATGCTGCCGTGATGAAATGCCGTATCATGGATCATCAAGGCTCTGAAACAGTCTGGAGCTCAAAGGCTTTCTCTCTTGCCGGTTACACCACAAGGTGAGTTCCTTTCTACTTCCTGCTTCTTCACACACATGCTCTCCAGTGCAGGTTAGCTCTGAGTGTTAGCGATGCTAATGTAAACACCGACCATATTACGTCCAAAACAGTCGGGCATTGTTTCTGATAGCAGCTTTCTGGATCAGCTCCGTTGTTCCCCGTCTTTAGAGATTTGGGTACGGAGGAAAAGAGAGAGGGTTTTATTTCCTGACGCTGCGTGAGTTCCCTGACACACCGGGGACACAGCGGGGACACAGCGGGGACAGACCGGGGACACAGCAGGGACAGACCGGGGACACAGCGGGGACACACCGGGGACACACCGGGGACACACCGGGGACACAGCGGGGACACAGCGGGGACACACCGGGGACACATGGTGATGTAGAGAAGACATTAAAGAGTGCATTTTGCACGATAGGCCCCCTTTAAGTAAGGAAATCCGTTAGTTTGTTATTTAGCTAATTAGTTTGACTTGGTTAGTTACTAAAATAAGTAAATGAATAAGGTATTTATTTACTTTGTTAGTGAGTTGGTTAATTTGTTTGTTTAGAAAGAAAATAAGTTAGTTAGTTCAACAGTTTGTATCTTAGTCAATCATTATACTAGTTAGTGTGTGACATACAAGAAAACAAATATATATTAATACTTTCTACTCTTAACAATATCCGGTTATGTGAAATAACCAGCGGTACCTGGAAGGCGTTGAGCAGCGTGAACAGGTAGTTCACTGTTATAGCAATGGGTCCAGATGTGAGATCCATCAACATCACAGCGAACCCAAACACCCAGGTGACTCCGAAGATGGGAGTCAGCAGAATAACCGACCGCATCACCGTGACGGCCGCCTTCTTCTCGCTCTCATTGGTCCGCTCGGCGTTCTTTGGGTGATCGAGCAGCTTCATGATCACCACCATCATGGAGAGAACGTTCACGAACACGATAATTCCCACGGGGATAACGAAGGTGTGGATGGAGCCCTTCATGAGTCCCTCGTACAACAACCAGCAACTTTCTTTGGAGAAATACTCGCCTTCGATGCCTCCGTCATACACCAGGAACGTGATGACGACGATCAGCAGCGGGCAGACGTACCCGAGGAACATGGAGAGTCTCAGGTAGGTCCTCTTGCTCACGTTGTGGAACAGAAAGACGGCCTGGTGAAGCAACATGCCGCTCAAACACAGCATCCAGAAGAACATGGACAGGAAGCAGAAGTGTTTCAGCACCACGAAGATACGGCACCACAACTCGGAGACACTTTCGGGGTCCATGGACGCCAAAAAGCAGCAGTCGGCCACCAGGAGGCACAGCGAGATGTTGATGTGAGCCGTGTGGCGGAGGTACAACGTGTTTGTTTTCACCACGGAGCTCCAAACCAACACCTCGATGATGAGGCAGGTTACGAGCGAAACCACGGACACCGCGAGACCAACTTGGGTGACTTGGTGGAGTCCGTCGATCTTCAGAGGATACCTTTGCATCAGGATGGCGAAGGAGGACAGATGTTTGCAGGTACAGAGTCCTTCGTCTGACGCTCCGCTCCACTTACAACCGTCTTCAGACCAATCTCGGGTAGCATTATCCCACGCGACACACTTCATGAGAACGTGTGGAGGCCGCTTTCTCAGCAACGGGAAGCGAATCTCCACCTCCACGGACGAGATCTTGTTCTCCATCGTCGTTGACACTACGATGCTGTTCGGTTCCAGTGTGTTGTCTTTCTGCGGTAAATACTTCTCCAGCTCTTTGAAGCCGGCCGATTTCACTTTTCCGGGGTTGGAGCTTTTGAGGATTACGGACACGTTGAACACCTTGTTGTAACATTTGGTGTTTTGCTTCGTGCAGTTGGTCGCCATCACCTCGATGTTTTTCTTCTTCTTCAATTGGGTCACGTTTGTGGCGTCAATCAGCTTCTCCACGGAGCTCAGGTATCTCTCCGCCAGAGAAATGTTCTCTTGGCCAGACTTCTTAATCCACGAGTCTTTGAGGGATTCCTCCAGAAGATTACTGGAGGAATCAAAGAAGTCCTGCAACAGAAAAACAATTATTGAGTTATACATTGTACTTATTAAGAAAGGTGCTAATAGGAAAAACAGATTAACAGAATAAAATACAGATTAAACACTCAACAGTAGAGGGAATACTTTTTACTGTAATTATATTCAGTTTTAAGGGATAACCAGCGGTACCTGGAAGGCGTTGAGCAGCGAGTTAGTTATTAGTTATTTAAGAAAACAAGTTAGTTATTCAGGTATTCATTGAGTTAGTTATTAAGGACATAAGTTAGTTAATCAGGTATTCATTGAGTTAGTTATTAATAATAATAATAATAATAACTGAGATTTCTATAGCGCCTTTCAAGGGACCCAAGGTCGCTTTACAGGAATAGGGCAAGCACAAACAAAACAAAACAAAACAAAGGTCAGACAGACAAAACAACAGATCGATTTAAGGGCCGAAGGCCTTGATGAACAGATGGGACTTGAGGGCCCTTTGAAGGCGTCCAGCGTGGGGATGTTGCGAATCTCCGCAGGGAGAGCGTTCCAGAGGGTGGGGGCTGCCACACTGAAGGCTCTGTCCCCGAAGGTTCTCAGTTTGGTGCGGGGGGTGGTGAGCAGGCCAGAGTCTGAAGACCGCAGGTTCCGGGGTGGGGCATGTGGGTGGAGGATGTCCGATAGGTACTGGGGGGCAAGGGCATGGAGGGACTTGTAGGTCAGGAGGAGGACTTTATAAGACTTTATAAGGACTTTAAGGACATAAGTTAGTTATTAAGGACATAAGTTAATCAGGTATTCATTGAGTTAGTTATTAAGGACATAAGTTAGTTAATCAGGTATTCATTGAGTTAGTTATTAAGAAAATAAGTTAGTTATTAAGGACATAAGTTACTTAATCAGCAGTGGCGGTTCTAGACCAATTGGACTGGGGGGGCCACTGGGGGGCCAGTTATTTTCTGAGGGGGGCACAATAAATGCAGGACGAAAAAAACTTGTCATTGTTAGGGGGGCCACAGGTCAGTGTTAGGGGGCACTGGCCCCCCCTAGAACCGCCCCTGTTAATCAGGTATTCATTGAGTTAGTTATTAAGGACATAAGTTAATCAGGTATTCATTGAGTTAGTTATTAAGGACATAAGTTAGTTATTAAGGACATAAGTTAATCAGGTATTCATTGAGTTAGTTATTAAGGACATAAGTTAGTTATTAAGGACATAAGTTATTCAGGTATTCATCGAGTTAGTTATTAAGGACATAAGTTAGTTAATCAGGTATTCATTGAGTTAGTTTATTTCTTAAGAAACAAATATTTATTATATCATGATAGTAATTGAATGTCATGATTATTCACCAACATGAACTTATTGTGTTTTTTATCCTGATCTTTGACAAAATCCTTAAAAGATGTAATATACAATATGTCTCAAACCATATGTAATAATAATAATATGTAGTTTGAATTGATTTAACCATCAATTAGTACAAGCTGGAGGTGTTTCCTGTTTTAGAAAAGCAAGTTTAATGTGCAGGTACAACATATTAAAACCTTCCGCTTCACGATAACGTAGTGATAGCCGTGTTGGAAGAAGTACTCAGATCCTTTACTTAAAGAGGCAGCACATCATTCGGTGTTATCTGAACTACATTGGCTGCCAGTGTCTTTTAGAATTACACATTATTTTACAGGTTTTTAAAGCTCTTAATGGTTTGGCTCCCTCGTCTCTCACCGAGTCTCGTTGTGTGTCCCTGGACGAGCCCTGAGGTCTTCTTCAGCTTTTTAAATATCCCTAAAGTCCCCCAAAATAAAATGGTCTTTTATCACCAGAGGCCTCAGTGGACATTTTTAAACAACAGCTAAAGACACATCTTTTCAGATTAGCTTGTTATTAACCTTTATTATTTACCTACTTTTATATTGTTTTATTTTGTAAAGGTCGTAAAGGGTTTTATCTTATATTATTATATATTATTTATCGTTGAAGTAGCAAGATTTCATACGTTGGTCTTTTAATATTTGAACCGTATTGTTTTTATTACTATTGTCTTTCATTTGTATATTTGTTGTACATATATGTTAGTTTATAGGGTTTCATGTTGTTGCGTGGATTCACTTTGTCTTGTGTCTGGAGGAAACATTATTTACTTTGTTGCTGAAAAGGTCTTAACATGTGATCTGAGGGGAGTTTCTTGTTGTTAGCTACACGTGCTGTATGAAAAGTGCTATATAAGTAAAGCTTCATTATTAATGTCAACCAGTGGCGAACCGTGTCCAACTGGACCTTCTGTAGACACACCCGGTCCGTGACAGTTTGTTTTCATCTGATTTCAAATAAACAAAGTCTTGGTTTTAAGAATATTAAACTTTTTTAAGGCAACTTAACGTCACAGCAGGCGTAACAACAGCCGGTGTTTCTTGTGAGGGTTGCCCCGGGAAACAAACACAATACAGACAAATGCGTCACAGATTATTTCGCGGTATATGAAATCAACTACGCAGCTCGCGACGTAACTAGGAGTCTAGTGGACGGTATCAGTACTACAAGTAAAAAAATAATAATATATATATATTTTTTTAATTACGTTGTTTATAAATTAATCTGAGGGCCGCAAAAAGAGGAGGTGGGGGCCGCATGCGGCCCACGGGCCGCAATTTGCCCATCCCTGATCTAGATCCTCTGTCTCGAGCCAGAGAACTAGCGGGCCTCGAGAGCACCTGGAACCGAGGGGAACTCTGAAAGAACACGCCCATTGGCTACAAATCAATATGTGATTGGTTGATCAAACCGTCAGTCCAAACGTAGGCTCTCATTCAGTGCAACGGCCAGGGCATTCGATCAAGGATGTAGAATACCTGGTTGAAGGATGTTCTACCCAGAGACCCAGAACGAGATCTGATTGGTTGCTTTCTTTTCTAACACAACACCACTGAAATGCGTAGCATGGTCCGAGAAGGACAAACAAATCAACGTAACACTGTAATATTACAGATCAACAACACGGATACCATTCTCATTTATTCATTTTATTTATCTAATTAAATCGATTTTTTGTTTGTTTTATCTGAGTGTTCCAGGTGTTCTCACTGATGTCAACATACTCTAAGTAAAAGTACAGAAGTATTATCGGCACAATCTCTTTAAAGTATCTAAAAGTAGGGGAGAGGTGGGACGACAGTAACGTGGGACATGTGTCCATGCTTTAATGTTCAGAAAGGTCTTGATTAAGAAATGAGAATATTCTGCGTTGCTTACGTCGGCCGTGGTGTCGTTGTTGATGCTGTTGATTTTGTTGCTCAGACTTAAGAGGACCTGGACCGAAGCGTTGAGGTTGGCGTATGAGTTTATTTTCTGCGAGTTGTTCGTGACCTGATCGAGCTGAGAAAAGACGTCGGCTGCGTTTTCATCCAGAGAGCCGAGCCCGATGTCCGAGTTCTGCAACAAAAGAGAGTTCATGTCTAGAAAGCTGGAGATAACTTTAAAGGCCTCCTATCATCCTCTTCTTCATCAATATATCACAGGTCTCAGATATATCCAGAGCCTGTCTCTGATTGGCTGAAACACCAAATAGATCATTGCAGCATTACCCATAATCCCCTCTGTTACTTTAGATGAAAATAAGGAGCCCCTCCCCACGCCCCTCTGAGAGACATTTGGTTACAAAGAACTCAATGGAGCTCTAGAGGAGATTCAGGTGATAGGGGGGGGGGGGGGGTACCTTGGCTGCTGATTGGCTGCTGATTGGCTAATGGTTACACATGACAAAACATCGTTATGACATCATCAAGTGGCCAAAATCTGATCAGCTCATTTTCAGACAGGTTTTTATAGAAATGGATCAAAAAGAGAGAAAATCTTTGTTCCTGAAACTTTCAGAGTCTCTTTCCACAGAGGGGACACATGTTGATGTAGAAGAGACATGAAGAAGAGGGGACACATGTTGAGGTAGAAGAGACATGGAGAAGAGGGGACACATGTTGATGTAGAAGAGACATGAGGAAGAGGGGACACATGTTGATGTAGAAGAGACATGGAGAAGAGGGGACACATGTTGATGTAGAAGAGACATGGAGAAGAGGGGACACATGTTGATGTAGAATAGACATGGAGAAGAGGGGACACATGTTGAGGTAGAAGAGACATGGAGAAGAGGGGACACATGTTGATGTAGAAGAGACATGAGGAAGAGGGGACACATGTTGATGTAGAAGAGACATGGAGAAGAGGGGACACATGTTGATGTAGAAGAGACATGGAGAAGAGGGGACACATGTTGATGTAGAAGAGACATGGAGAAGAGGGGACACATGTTGATGTAGAAGAGACATGAAGAAGAGGGGGCACATGTTGATGTAGAAGAGACATGAAGAAGAGGGGACACATGTTGATGTAGAAGAGACATGAAGAAGAGGGGACACATGTTGATGTAGAAGAGACATGAAGAATAGAGGACACATGTTGATGGAGAAGAGACATGAAGAAGAGGGGACACATGTTGATGTAGAAGAGACATGAAGAATAGAGGACACATGTTGAGGTAGAAGAGACATGGAGAAGAGGGGACACATGTTGATGTAGAAGAGACATGAGGAAGAGGGGACACATGTTGATGTAGAAGAGACATGGAGAAGAGGGGACACATGTTGATGTAGAAGAGACATGGAGAAGAGGGGACACATGTTGATGTAGAAGAGACATGGAGAAGAGGGGACACATGTTGATGTAGAAGAGACATGAAGAAGAGGGGACACATGTTGATGTAGAAGAGACATGAAGAAGAGGGGACACATGTTGATGTAGAAGAGACATGAAGAAGAGGGGACACATGTTGATGTAGAAGAGACATGGAGAAGAGGGGACACATGTTGATGTGGAAGAGACATGGAGAAGAGGGGACACATGCTGATGTAGAAGAGACATGAAGAAGAGGGGACACATGTTGATGTAGAAGAGACATGAAGAAGAGGGGACACATGTTGATGATGGTGACCTTTAATCAACATTGTTGTAGTGCACAACCTGTAATATCAAAGACTCACTTCTGCATTCTTCAGCACATCATTCAAGTCCTGATTCACACATGATGAAACTTCAGGTTCCCAAAAGGGCTCCGGATCCCTGAAACAATCAATCAATCAATCAATCAATCAATCAATCAATCAATCAATCAATCAATCAATCAATCAATCAATCTGTTAAATAGTATATCAGTATGTAGTGTCTCCACTTTAAAGAGTCCTCTCCTGCCGATGTTCAGGTGTATATCAGTATGTAGCGTCTCTACTTTAAAGAGTCCTCTCCTGCTGATGTTCAGGTGGATATCAGTATGTAGTGTCTCTACTTTAAAGAGTCCTCTCCTGCTGATGTTCAGGTGTATATCAGTATGTAGCGTCTCTACATTAAAGAGTCCTCTCCTGCTGATGTTCAGGTGTATATCAGTATGTAGTGTCTCTACTTTAAAGAGTCCTCTCCTGCTGATGTTTAGGTGGATATCAGTATGTAGTGTCTCTACTTTAAAGAGTCCTCTCCTGCTGATGTTCAGGTGTATATCAGTATGTAGTGTCTCTACTTTAAAGAGTCCTCTCCTGCTGATGTTCAGGTGGATATCAGTATGTAGTGTCTCTACTTTAAAGAGTCCTCTCCTGCTGATGTTCAGGTGTATATCAGTATGTAGTGTCTCTACTTTAAAGAGTCCTCTCCTGCTGATGTTCAGGTGTATATCAGTATGTAGTGTCTCTACTTTAAAGAGTCCTCTCCTGCTGATGTTCAGGTGTATATCAGTATGTAGTGTCTCTACTTTAAAGAGTCCTCTCCTGCTGATGTTCAGGTGTATATCAGTATGTAGTGTCTCTACTTTAAAGAGTCCTCTCCTGCTGATGTTCAGGTGTATATCAGTATGTAGTGTCTCTACTTTAAAGAGTCCTCTCCTGCTGATGTTCAGGTGTATATCAGTATGTAGTGTCTCTACTTTAAAGAGTCCTCTCCTGCTGATGTTCAGGTGTATATCAGTATGTAGTGTCTCTACTTTAAAGAGTCCTCTCCTGCTGATGTTCAGGTGTATATCAGTATGTAGCGTCTCTACTTTAAAGAGTCCTCTCCTGCTGATGTTCAGGTGTATATCAGTATGTAGCGTCTCTACTTTAAAGAGTCCTCTCCTGCTGATGTTCAGGTGTATATCAGTATGTAGTGTCTCTACTTTAAAGAGTCCTCTCCTGCTGATGTTCAGGTGTATATCAGTATGTAGTGTCTCTACTTTAAAGAGTCCTCTCCTGCTGATGTTCAGGTGTATATCAGTATGTAGGGTCTCTACTTTAAAGAGTCCTCTCCTGCTGATGTCCAGGTGTATATCAGTATGTACTGTCTCCAATTTAAAGAGTCCTCTCCTGCTGATGTTCAGGTGTATATCAGTATGTAGTGTCTCTACTTTAAAGAGTCCTCTCCTGCTGATGTTCAGGTGTATATCAGTATGTAGGGTCTCTACTTTAAAGAGTCCTCTCCTGCTGATGTCCAGGTGTATATCAGTATGTACTGTCTCCAATTTAAAGAGTCCTCTCCTGCTGATGTTCAGGTGTATATCAGTATGTAGTGTCTCTACTTTAAAGAGTCCTCTCCTGCTGATGTTCAGGTGTATATCAGTATGTAGGGTCTCTACTTTAAAGAGTCCTCTCCTGCTGATGTCCAGGTGTATATCAGTATGTACTGTCTCCAATTTAAAGAGTCCTCTCCTGCTGATGTTCAGGTGTATATCAGTATGTAGTGTCTCTACTTTAAAGAGTCCTCTCCTGCTGATGTTCAGGTGTATATCAGTATGTAGGTTCTCTACTTTAAAGAGTCCTCTCCTGCTGATGTCCAGGTGTATATCAGTATGTACTGTCTCCAATTTAAAGAGTCCTCTCCTGCTGATGTCCAGGTGTATATCAGTATGTACTGTCTCCAATTTAAAGAGTCCTCTCCTGCTGATGTCCAGGTGTATATCAGTATGTACTTCTCTACTTTAAAGAGTCCTCTCTGTCTATCAGTACCCCGTTGTGCATTTCCTCGTTCTTTGTCCAGTCGCTCCTTTGCATTTTAATCTGCCTTTGAATCCAACTTTGGTGTTGCCCCAATCTCCTTCAGCCGGACAGAACTTCTCACCTTCTGTTTAAACAAGAACATTTAATAATATTAATCTTTAGACATCATTACTCTAAATATAACGTATTCATGTAAATACTTTTCTTGCAGGGCACTGCCACAACATTCTGAAATGTACCAAACAAATATGAATTCTTAATAACGAATCAATACATTTTAAATATTTCACCACCAGCTCCTGAAATCTACTTAACACAATAATTCAATATCTAAAGTCATTCAGATCAACATTTGAAGTAGCAGACGTTGCACTGATTCACGATGTCTTGCTATTTATATCATTGCACTTTCTGGTTGGATGCAAACTGCATTTCGTTGAACTTGAATCTAAATCAAAAGACTTGTAGTGTTTTTACATTTCAGAACAACTACTTGAACCCAAATAAAGACCCGAGTAGAACCTCAAAACCTGTTGTGTCTCGTCAGAATTGTTAGTTCTTCGATCCTTGTTTATTTGTATTAGTATAATTTCTCGGTTAAGTTAATATCGTCAAGTCCGCGTCTGCTAACCCTTTTGTTGTCTGTCATTTCCTGTTTCACTTTGGTAATCTCCTCGCTCACTTCAGGTAGAAGCTCGACTCCTACCCATGTGTGGTTTTCACTGACCTGATGACCTGCCCCCCCCGCCCTTATTGTTTGCGCCTGTAGAGCCCCTTGGTGTATTTAATCTGTGTTTCCTCTGTGCCCAGTTCAGATTGTTCGAGCCTTACGGCCTGTCCACACACAGGCATGAAAAACATCTTGATGCTGGGCGTGTCTGAAGCTTGGCGATTTTTTGCGAGCAACGCGACCAACAACCGATCACATGAATCTCCCGCCCCGGCATACAAAGCAATAGCGATGTTAAAACGAAGTAAACTGGATATAAACTCCCCAAACAGGCGAAAACCTACCAGTTTCCCCCACTGTCTCTGCCACCTCCCTCCATGTCTGGTTCCTCCGGTTTGTATCCCGGTAATAGTTCTGATCGTAAAGAACCGGGTGATTTGCTACCGTAATTTCTCGTTTGGAATATGAGGAAATGAACTGCGGTCTGGCTCTCCCAGCTTGCACGCAGTTTGATTGGCTAGCGCTTCTACTGTCAGATTTGCATAAACGGGATTCGATTGGCTGATGCCAGCTTCGAAAGCATCGTGAGCATCAAAAGTTGAACATTGCTCAACTTTTGATGCTCACGATGCAAAGCCATGCTCCGCTCCCCACAATGCAGTTCGGCGAAGATTCAAAATCTTCTACGCCACCCCATTCAAGTGAATGGGCGAAGCTTTGAAAGATTTTTTTCATGCCTGTGTGTGGACGGGCCGTGTTATTTGTGAATTGTCAGCCAGTTGATATCTGCGCTCGAGCTAGTTTAAGTTAGTATTTAGTAAGTCCATGTTTACCATGAGTGTTTGTATTCCCTTGCAAATCACCTATAAAGTAAATTCCTTTTCTGAACCGTCCTTTTGTCTGGAGTCGTGCATTTGGGTCCAATCATTTCATCGTGTGCCCGAGTCGTAACAATGACCATAAGTTAGACCTACCGTATATGATGTTGATATCCACAGTCGCTGATCTAGTTTCATTGCAGCGGTTCGCAAAGTTGCACGTGACTGTAGGAACCCCTGATTCTGTACAGGTGACGATCGCATTGGCTGTAAACGTTTTCTTGGTTTCTTCAGAAGGAACCGCTGAAATCACAGGAAGTCATTTTCAACAAGAATCCGTGGGAATTAATGGGAAAAAAAGCACTTCATTTTGAGGATTTTTGCTCTTTTTTTGCTCTGTTTGTAAAATGTTTTGCATTTCCATGTTTTAATTTTCCTAATATTCCACATTTTGGAAATTACATTTACACAGGATTCTACATGTGCATTTTCTATTTTAAAGATCTGATACATTTTTGTGAAATTATGATTTATTCTTCAGAATCTTTGACTTTTTGTCCGAATTCTTTTTTTAATTTTCACGATATTCCAAATTTGGGAAATTACATTTTACAGCAGAAGATTCCAAATGTAAATGTTATTTTTAAAGATCTGATCCTAAATTGTTTTTTTCTCCCGAATTTTTAGATTAAAGTAAGAATTTTGACTTTTTTATTTCTGAATTTTGACTTTTTTATTTCAGAATTTTGACTTTTTTTGTCATAATTTGTACTTAATATAACGATCAGTACGTTATATAAGGATGAGCTATTGAGGGCACTTTGAGGTCCCCACAATCATCTTTGCAATGTTTTTATTTGATTCTTTGAAATATCCACATTTACATCCTTTTCAATATTTAGAGAATCTTCCCCAAAATCTGCACTTCCATTGAAACGAATGGGAAAAAATGCTAAAAAAAAATTTCCCTCAAAGAATTTTGGCATATTTTCCAATTTATTTTAGATTAAAATGTCTAGCATTTCCATGTTTCAATTTTCATAATATTTAACATTTTATACATGCTTTTTTATAACTGACCAAGAGTAAGGATTTAGATTTTTTTTGTCAACATTTAGTTTTTTTTGTCAGAATTTAGATTTTGTTTTGGCTGAATTTTGACTATCTTTTCGATATTTCGATATGTTTTGCACTTCCATTGAAATGAATGGGAAGAAGAAGATGGAGTTACCATTGAAGAGGTGTTCGTGGGCCCACGTCACCGTGTAGTTTTCCGTGTTTTTCCCGATCTCACATATCACTTTCACGCTCAGAACTTCCTCCGGCGAATCACATTTCGGGAACCCCGGCTCGGTGCTGATGAGGATGTCTGGCAGGAGGGCGAGGTCCATCAGAGCGCTGGCCTGGTGGGAAATGGTGAGGTCGTTCTTCTTCTGATGATAGGCACATGAATAGACGCCTAAAAAACAAATACATATATAATTATTTATTTTTTAATTAGTGTTTTTAAATGCCATTTTATAATATGTTTCTTAATGCTCTTAATGTCTTTCATTTTTGAAAAGCGCTTTGAATTGAAACTTGCCTTGCAATATGTAAATAAAGTAAAAACGAACCTTCCCAGAGTTCAGAGATTTTGAGGAGTTGGACGGTGGTGTTTTTCGGTTCAGTAGACACTAAGGCCTCGGTGCCGTTAAAAATCTCCGTCACCCTCCGGTCTTGGCTCAGCTGCCAGACCGGCAGTACGCCCAGGGGCTCCTGTAACTGACAGCTAAGAAGGGGCTGATCTGTGAAACACACCGGGCTGGCAGGCATGGTTAACTTGATGACACCTGCAGAAAAACAATGATCACAAACTACTCAAACTGTTTTGGGAGATAACAAAAAATATTTTGCATTTCTTGTTTTTACGATATTCCACTTTTTTTTATCAGAATTTAGATTTGATGTCAGAATTTCTACATTTTGAGAATTAGCAACATTTTGAACCTTTTCAGGATTTTGACTTTTTCCTCAGATTTTTCTTGTCGATGCGTCAAGTCCTAAACAACTTTTAAAGGATGGGATTTTGAGGGAACTTTTTTCAAACAAACATTTTTGCAATCTTTAAATATTCTTATTTTATTCGTGCAATTTCCACATTTAGATTTGTTTGCAATATTTAAAATGTAAGAATATAATTCCCCTCAAAGCTTTTAGACCTATTTCACATTTTTAGCTTTTCCTTTTGACATTTAATTGAATTGTCTTTTTTCAATATCATTCCAAAGGAATTTAAATAATTTCAGATATATATATATATATATATATATTTTTTTTTTTTTTTTTTTTTTTTTTTTTTTTTTTTTTAAATTGTATGCATCTCGACTCAGACCTTTTTTAAAAAAAAAAAAAAATTTCATAACTTCTCTAAATATTTGTATTTACATTTAGACTTTTTTGCAATATTCAAAAATAATTCCACTTACAGTCAAAGCTTTTTGCCCTATTTCACATTACTCAATATTCCGGCTTCAAAATGCTGACAAACGACTGGCCTGATCTTCATGAAACTTTGTGTGACGCATTGGGGGAGGAATAAATCCTTACATTTTGGATGTGAGATTTCCCACTGGCTGAACAGGTACCTGAACTCTCCAGATCCAGAGATGCATTCACATTTCTGGTCAGTTGATCTGATTTGTCGACCAAGTCCTTTTGTCCAATTTTTTGAGCAACGGTCAACGCAAACTCAACGATGACGCTCCCAACCCTTCAGTGAAGAAAACGTAAGATGTCAGTCTCACATTAAATACAGAAACAAACAAACACTATTTGATAATTTTCAGAATTCAGACTTTTTCCTCAGAATTGAATTTTTTTCTCAGATGTTTGCCTGTAGATGTATCTGTGGGGGAGACTTCTGAAACAAGTAGAGTCAGGACTCAGAGAGACGAGGAGAGCTGGAGCTCTGATGGAGTCAGGACTCAGAGAGACACGAGGAGAGCTGGAGCTCTGATGGAGTCAGGACTCAGAGACACGAGGAGAGCTGGAGCGCTGATGGAGTCAGGACTCAGAGAGACACAAGGAGAGCTGGAGCGCTGATGGAGTCAGGACTCAGAGAGACACAAGGAGAGCTGGAGCGCTGATGGAGTCAGGACTCAGAGACACGAGGAGAGCTGGAGCTCTGATGGAGTCAGGACTCAGAGAGACGAGGAGAGCTGGAGCTCTGATGGAGTCAGGACTCAGAGACACGAGGAGAGCTGGAGCTCTGATGGAGTCAGGACTCAGAGAGACGAGGAGAGCTGGAGCTCTGATGGAGTCAGGACTCAGAGAGACACGAGGAGAGCTGGAGCTCTGATGGAGTCAGGACTCAGAGACACGAGGAGAGCTGGAGCTCTGATGGAGTCAGGACTCAGAGAGACACGAGGAGAGCTGGAGCTCTGATGGAGTCAGGACTCAGAGACTCGAGGAGAGCTGGAGCTCTGATGGAGTCAGGACTCAGAGACACGAGGAGAGCTGGAGCTCTGATGGAGTCAGGACTCAGAGACACGAGGAGAGCTGGAGCTCTGATGGAGTCAGGACTCAGAGAGACGAGGAGAGCTGGAGCTCTGATGGAGTCAGGACTCAGAGAGACGAGGAGAGCTGGAGCTCTGATGGAGTCAGGACTCAGAGACACGAGGAGAGCTGGAGCTCTGATGGAGTCAGGACTCAGAGACACGAGGAGAGCTGGAGCTCTGATGGAGTCAGGACTCAAAGAGACAAGGAGAGCTGGAGCTCTGATGGAGTCAGGACTCAGAGACTCGAGGAGAGCTGGAGCTCTGATGGAGTCAGGACTCAGAGACACGAGGAGAGCTGGAGCTCTGATGGAGTCAGGACTCAGAGAGACGAGGAGAGCTGGAGCTCTGATGGAGTCAGGACTCAGAGAGACGAGGAGAGCTGGAGCTCTGATGGAGTCAGGACTCAGAGAGACGAGGAGAGCTGGAGCTCTGATGGAGTCAGGACTCAGAGACTCGAGGAGAGCTGGAGCTCTGATGGAGTCAGGACTCAGAGACACGAGGAGAGCTGGAGCTCTGATGGAGTCAGGACTCAGAGAGACACGAGGAGAGCTGGAGCTCTGATGGAGTCAGGACTCAGAGACTCGAGGAGAGCTGGAGCTCTGATGGAGTCAGGACTCAGAGACACGAGGAGAGCTGGAGCTCTGATGGAATCAGGACTCAGAGACACGAGGAGAGCTGGAGCTCTGATGGAGTCAGGACTCAGAGAGACGAGGAGAGCTGGAGCTCTGATGGAGTCAGGACTCAGAGAGACGAGGAGAGCTGGAGCTCTGATGGAGTCAGGACTCAGAGACACGAGGAGAGCTGGAGCTCTGATGGAGTCAGGACTCAGAGACACGAGGAGAGCTGGAGCTCTGATGGAGTCAGGACTCAAAGAGACAAGGAGAGCTGGAGCTCTGATGGAGTCAGGACTCAGAGACACGAGGAGAGCTGGAGCTCTGATGGAGTCAGGACTCAGAGAGACGAGGAGAGCTGGAGCTCTGATGGAGTCAGGACTCAAAGAGACAAGGAGAGCTGGAGCTCTGATGGAGTCAGGACTCAGAGACTCGAGGAGAGCTGGAGCTCTGATGGAGTCAGGACTCAGAGACACGAGGAGAGCTGGAGCTCTGATGGAGTCAGGACTCAGAGACACGAGGAGAGCTGGAGCTCTGATGGAGTCAGGACTCAGAGACACGAGGAGAGCTGGAGCTCTGATGGAGTCAGGACTCAGAGACACGAGGAGAGCTGGAGCTCTGATGGAGTCAGGACTCAGAGACACGAGGAGAGCTGGAGCTCTGATGGAGTCAGGACTCAGAGAGACGAGGAGAGCTGGAGCTCTGATGGAGTCAGGACTCAGAGAGACGAGGAGAGCTGGAGCTCTGATGGAGTCAGGACTCAGAGACACGAGGAGAGCTGGAGCTCTGATGGAGTCAGGACTCAGAGACACGAGGAGAGCTGGAGCTCTGATGGAGTCAGGACTCAAAGAGACAAGGAGAGCTGGAGCTCTGATGGAGTCAGGACTCAGAGACTCGAGGAGAGCTGGAGCTCTGATGGAGTCAGGACTCAGAGACACGAGGAGAGCTGGAGCTCTGATGGAGTCAGGACTCAGAGAGACGAGGAGAGCTGGAGCTCTGATGGAGTCAGGACTCAGAGAGACGAGGAGAGCTGGAGCTCTGATGGAGTCAGGACTCAGAGAGACGAGGAGAGCTGGAGCTCTGATGGAGTCAGGACTCAGAGACTCGAGGAGAGCTGGAGCTCTGATGGAGTCAGGACTCAGAGACACGAGGAGAGCTGGAGCTCTGATGGAGTCAGGACTCAGAGACTCGAGGAGAGCTGGAGCTCTGATGGAGTCAGGACTCAGAGACACGAGGAGAGCTGGAGCTCTGATGGAATCAGGACTCAGAGACACGAGGAGAGCTGGAGCTCTGATGGAGTCAGGACTCAGAGAGACGAGGAGAGCTGGAGCTCTGATGGAGTCAGGACTCAGAGAGACGAGGAGAGCTGGAGCTCTGATGGAGTCAGGACTCAGAGACACGAGGAGAGCTGGAGCTCTGATGGAGTCAGGACTCAAAGAGACAAGGAGAGCTGGAGCTCTGATGGAGTCAGGACTCAGAGACACGAGGAGAGCTGGAGCTCTGATGGAGTCAGGACTCAGAGAGACGAGGAGAGCTGGAGCTCGGATGGAGTCAGGACTCAAAGAGACAAGGAGAGCTGGAGCTCTGATGGAGTCAGGACTCAGAGACTCGAGGAGAGCTGGAGCTCTGATGGAGTCAGGACTCAGAGACACGAGGAGAGCTGGAGCTCTGATGGAGTCAGGACTCAGAGACACGAGGAGAGCTGGAGCTCTGATGGAGTCAGGACTCAGAGAGACGAGGAGAATTCACGCAACATGTGGAGTGTCACGAGGTGACACAGCGGTTGCCAAACCAATTCTGAAGAACTCTTTCTGCAGCTCGAGGTTTTATCTAGTTCAGAGTGTAATAATCAACATTCTTTATCAGTGAGACTAAACAATATGGTCCCTGAATCTAACTAGAGCTCTCGTTCATAGGAAAGAACGTTCTCCTTCGTCCCTGAACAGTAAACTACCTCATGGCGGCTTGTGCTCTGTCATAGACTGGCAACAACAATGCGCCCAAGCTGCCCCTCCTCAAGAGAGATAGCAGCAGAACCCAAGCTGCCCCTCCTCAAGAGAGATAGCAGCAGAACCCAAGCTGCCCCTCCTCAAGAGAGATAGCAGCAGAACCCAAGCTGCCCCTCCTCAAGAGAGACAGCAGCAGAACCCAAGCTGCCCCTCCTCAAGAGAGACAGAAGCAGAACCCAAGCTGCCCCTCCTCAAGAGAGACAGAAGCAGAACCCAAGCTGCCCCTCCTCAAGAGAGATAGCAGCAGAACCCAAGCTGCCCCTCCTCAAGAGAGATAGCAGCAGAACCCCAGCTGCCCCTCCTCCAGAGAGACAGAAGCAGAACCCAAGCTCCCCCTCCTCAAGAGAGATAGCAGCAGAACCCAAGCTGCCCCTCCTCAAGAGAGACAGCAGCAGAACCCAAGCTGCCCCTCCTCAAGAGAGACAGAAGCAGAACCCAAGCTGCCCCTCCTCAAGAGAGATAGCAGCAGAACCCAAGCTGCCCCTCCTCAAGAGAGACAGCAGCAGAACCCAAGCTGCCCCTCCTCAAGAGAGACAGAAGCAGAACCCATGCTGCCCCTCCTCCAGAGAGATAGCAACAGAACCCCAGCTGCCCCTCCTCAATAGAGATAGCAGCAGAACCCAAGCTGCCCCTCCTCCAGAGAGACAGCAGCAGAACCCAAGCTGCCCCTCCTCAATAGAGATAGCAGCAGAACCCAAGCTGCCCCTCCTCCAGAGAGACAGCAGCAGAACCCAAGCTGCCCCTCCTCCAGAGAGATAGCAGCAGAACCCCAGCTGCCCCTCCTCCAGAGAGACAGCAGCAGAACCCAAGCTGCCCCTCCTCAATAGAGATAGCAGCAGAACCCAAGCTGCCCCTCCTCCAGAGAGATAGCAGCAGAACCCAAGCTGCCCCTCCTCCAGAGAGACAGCAGCAGAACCCAAGCTGCCCCTCCTCAAGAGAGATAGCAGCAGAACCCCAGCTGCCCCTCCTCCAGAGAGACAGCAGCAGAACCCCAGCTGCCCCTCCTCCAGAAAGATAGCAGCAGAACCCAAGCTGCCCCTCCTCAATAGAGATAGCAGCAGAACCCAAGCTGCCCCTCCTCCAGAGAGATAGCAGCAGAACCCAAGCTGCCCCTCCTCAAGAGAGATAGCAGCAGAACCCCAGCTGCCCCTCCTCCAGAGAGATAGCAGCAGAACCCAAGCTGCCCCTCCTCCAGAGAGATAGCAGCAGAACCCCAGCTGCCCCTCCTCCAGAGAGACAGCAGCAGAACCCAAGCGGCCCCTCCTCAATAGAGATAGCAGCAGAACCCAAGCTGCCCCTCCTCCAGAGAGATAGCAGCAGAACCCAAGCTGCCCCTCCTCCAGAGAGATAGCAGCAGAACCCAAGCTGCCCCTCCTCAAGAGAGATAGCAGCAGAACCCCAGCTGCCCCTCCTCCAGAGAGACAGCAGCAGAACCCAAGCTGCCCCTCCTCAAGAGAGATAGCAGCAGAACCCCAGCTGCCCCTCCTCCAGAGAGACAGCAGCAGAACCCCAGCTGCCCCTCCTCCAGAGAGATAGCAGCAGAACCCAAGCTGCCCCTCCTCAATAGAGATAGCAGCAGAACCCAAGCTGCCCCTCCTCCAGAGAGATAGCAGCAGAACCCAAGCTGCCCCTCCTCAAGAGAGATAGCAGCAGAACCCCAGCTGCCCCTCCTCCAGAGAGACAGCAGCAGAACCCAAGCTGCCCCTCCTCCAGAGAGACAGCAGCAGAACCCAAGCTGCCCCTCCTCCAGAGAGATAGCAGCAGAACCCCAGCTGCCCCTCCTCCAGAGAGACAGCAGCAGAACCCAAGCTGCCCCTCCTCAATAGAGATAGCAGCAGAACCCCAGCTGCCCCTCCTCCAGAGAGACAGCAGCAGAACCCAAGCTGCCCCTCCTCAATAGAGATAGCAGCAGAACCCAAGCTGCCCCTCCTCCAGAGAGACAGCAGCAGAACCCCAGCTGCCCCTCCTCCAGAGAGATAGCAGCAGAACCCAAGCTGCCCCTCCTCCAGAGAGACAGCAGCAGAACCCAAGCTGCCCCTCCTCCAGAGAGACAGCAGCAGAACCCAGGCCGTAGAACTATGCCGTGGGAAAGGAGACAGTGAGAGGAGAAAATGATGAACTGTGTCGAAGGTTGAATACCTGAGCAAATGATTAACAGTATCAAGTCTTAAACACCTTTTTAAAGGATGGGATTTTGATTTTCAAACACACATTTTTGCAATCTATAAAGTTAGTTTGTATTGTCATATTTAATACAAAAACAAACACTATTTGATTTAGTAAACAAAGCAGGCACCTGTATCTGGTGATGCTTAACGTGTCAAATCCCGGCAAAGTGCTGTACACCGTCTTCATCTGCAGGGCGACAAATCAATACACATTATTCCTCATACTTCATAGTATTCTGCTTACATTGTGTTAACAGAAGATTGGCCATTTAATAGTGTTTTTATTCAATCTATCTGTACATTTTGTATATTTTTCTTACTCTGGTTTATTTATTATATTTTATTTTATTAATATTTTATTTCAATTTTGAGATGATTTTATTTTAGAATTGTTTATTTCTACTCTTCTAATTGTTTATTATGTGCAATGCCTCGTTTTGTTTTATGCTGCCGCAACAAAAGAAAATCCCAAGCTCAATAGTTATCCTCCATGTCTCCTTTGTGCAAAGAAAACATCCAGGAGTTTATTTTACTAACTTCGTCTGTTTGTGACTGCAGATTTCCCCCATTAGCATTAGCATTAGCATTAGCATTAGACAAAAGCCTTATTTGCATATGTAAACATGTCTTGTTTAAATATATATTCACTGTGATATTTGGTAGTTTAATATTAGTATTCCCCTGCAGTGTCTCTCCTCTTTTCTTTATTATTCCCACGCTTTACCTTAACAAACATGTCTTTGTGACACGCCTTATATTCCGCGCTGTCTTCTGGTTTCAGGCAGTTATGATACGTTGTTCCTTCCAATCGAAGGAATCCATTGATCGCAACTGCAACGAAACAACATGTTCTGGTAACTCTTTATATTAAGGTACACATATGTACTGTATGTGTGTACTTCTACTTGAGTGAAGGATGTGTGTACTTCTACTTGAGTGAAGGATGTGTGTACTTCTACTTGAGGAAAGGATGTGTGTACTTCTACTTGAGGAAAGGATGTGTGTACTTCTACTTGAGGAAAGGATGTGTGTACTTCTACTTGAGTGAAGGATGTGTGTACTTCTACTTGAGTGAAGGATGTGTGTACTTCTACTTGAGTGAAGGATGTGTGTACTTCTACTTGAGGAAAGGATGTGTGTACTTCTACTTGAGGGAAGGATGTGTGTACTTCTACTTGAGTACAGGATGTGTGTACTTCTACTTGAGGAAAGGATGTGTGTACTTCTACTTGAGTGAAGGATGTGTGTACTTCTACTTGAGTGAAGGATGTGTGTACTTCTACTTGAGGGAAGGATGTGTGTACTTCTACTTGAGGGAAGGATGTGTGTACTTCTACTTGAGTGAAGGATGTGTGTACTTCTACTTGAGGAAAGGATGTGTGTACTTCTACTTGAGTGAAGGATGTGTGCACTTCTACTTGAGTGAAGGATGTGTGTACTTCTACTTGAGTAAAGGATGTGTGTACTTCTACTTGAGGAAAGGATGTGTGTACTTCTACCTGAGTGAAGGATGTGTGTACTTCTACTTGAGTGAAGGATGTGTGTACTTCTACTTGAGGAAAGGATGTGTGTACTTCTACTTGAGGAAAGGATGTGTGTACTTCTACTTGAGTGAAGGATGTGTGTACTTCTACTTGAGTGAAGGATGTGTGTACTTCTACTTGAGTGAAGGATGTGTGTACTTCTACTTGAGGAAAGGATGTGTGTACTTCTACTTGAGGGAAGGATGTGTGTACTTCTACTTGAGTACAGGATGTGTGTACTTCTACTTGAGGAAAGGATGTGTGTACTTCTACTTGAGTGAAGGATGTGTGTACTTCTACTTGAGTGAAGGATGTGTGTACTTCTACTTGAGGGAAGGATGTGTGTACTTCTACTTGAGGGAAGGATGTGTGTACTTCTACTTGAGTGAAGGATGTGTGTACTTCTACTTGAGGAAAGGATGTGTGTACTTCTACTTGAGTGAAGGATGTGTGTACCTCTACTTGAGGAAAGGATGTGTGTACTTATACTTGAGTGAAGGATGTGTGTACTTCTACTTGAGTGAAGGATGTGTGTACTTCTACTTGAGTGAAGGATGTGTGTACTTCTACCTGAGTGAAGGATGTGTGTACTTCTACCTGAGTGAAGGATGTGTGTACTTCTACTTGAGTGAAGGATGTGTGTACTTCTACTTGAGTGAAGGATGTGTGTACTTCTACTTGAGGGAAGGATGTGTGTACTTCTACTTGAGTGAAGGATGTGTGTACTTCTACTTGAGTAAAGGATGTGTGTACTTCTACTTGAGTGAAGGATGTGTGTACTTCTACTTGAGGGAAGGATGTGTGTACTTCTACTTGAGTGAAGGATGTGTGTACTTCTACTTGAGGAAAGGATGTGTGTACTTCTACTTGAGGGAAGGATGTGTCTACTTCTACCTGAGTGAAGGATGTGTGTACTTCTACTTGAGTACAGGATGTGTGTACTTCTACTTGAGTGAAGGATGTGTGTACTTCTACCTGAGTGAAGGATGTGTGTACTTCTACTTGAGGGAAGGATGTGTGTACTTCTACTTGAGTGAAGGATGTGTGTACTTCTACCTGAGTGAAGGATGTGTGTACCTCTACTTGAGGAAAGGATGTGTGTACTTCTACTTGAGTGAAGGATGTGTGTACTTCTACTTAAGTGAAGGATGTGTGTACTTCTACCTGAGTGAAGGATGTGTGTACTTCTACTTGAGTGAAGGATGTGTGTACTTCTACTTGAGGAAAGGATGTGTGTACTTCTACTTGAGGGAAGGATGTGTCTACTTCTACCTGAGTGAAGGATGTGTGTACTTCTACTTGAGTACAGGATGTGTGTACTTCTACTTGAGTGAAGGATGTGTGTACTTCTACTTGAGTGAAGGATGTGTGTACTTCTACTTGAGTAAAGGATGTGTGTACTTCTACTTGAGTACAGGATGTGTGTACTTCTACTTGAGTGAAGGATGTGTGTACTTCTACTTGAGTGAAGGATGTGTGTACTTCTACTTGAGGAAAGGATGTGTGTACTTTTGCCTTCTCTGCAGATATACAGAAAGAGAAACACATCAACTCTACCTGCATCGCTGTGAACACACATTGGGGTGTGATCTTTGGGGAAAGTGCACTTCTCCTGAAGGTCGCAGCCCTCTTCGCTCCATCTGAAGTTAGACGAGCAGCTGCACTCCCTGCTGCCGGCATCGCTCTGACACACTGACGGAGAACACGTCACCTCTTCATTTACCATTTTCATACCAGAGAGCATCTACGGTTTTTGTGAATTTGGGATTTCTTCTTCTTCACCTTTTGGATTTTTTACTTACTTTTCTTTTAGATTTGATATTTTTATATTTTAAAGTTCTCCTATTATAGTGTTTCTCATCAGTACATCACAGGTCTCAGATATATCCAGAGCCTGTCTCTGATTGGCTGAAACACCAGACAGATCGTTGCAGCATTACCCAGAATCCCCTCTGTTTCAGCCCTGTTTCCAAAGTGCTGATTCTCTCTCAACGGAGCTCTAGAGGAGGTTCAGGTGATAAGGGGGGGGGGGGGGGGGGGGGGGGGTTACCCTGGTTGCTGATTGGCTAATGGCTACACAAGACAACACATCGTTATGACATCATCAAGTGGCCAAAATCTGATCAGCTCATTTTCAGACAGGTTTTTATAGAAATGGATCAAAAAGAGAGAAAAGAAGGGACACATGTTGATGTAGAAGAGACATGAAGAAGAGGGGACACATGTTGATGTAGAAGAGACATGAGGAAGAGGGGACACATGTTGATGTAGAAGAGACATGGAGAAGAGGGGACACATGTTGATGTAGAAGAGACACGAAGAAGAGGGGACACATGTTGATGTAGAAGAGACATGAAGAAGAGGGGACACATGTTGATGTAGAAGAGACATGGAGAAGAGGGGACACATGTTGATGTAGAAGAGACATGGAGAAGAGGGGACACATGTTGATGTAGAAGAGACATGAAGAAGAGGGGACACATGTTGATGTAGAAGAGACATGAAGAAGAGGGGACACATGTTGATGTAGAAGAGACATGGAGAAGAGGGGACACATGTTGATGTAGAGGAGACATGAAGAAGAGGGGACACATGTTGATGTAGAAGAGACATGAAGAAGAGGGGACACATGTTGATGTAGAAGAGACATGGAAGAAGAGGGGACACATGTTGATGTAGAAGAGAACTGAAGAAGAGGGGACACATGTTGATGTAGAAGAGAACTGAAGAAGAGGGGACACATGTTGATGTAGAAGAGACATGAAGAAGAGGGGACACATGTTGATGTAGAAGAGACATGGAGAAGAGGGGACACATGTTGATGTAGAGGAGACATGAAGAAGAGGGGACACATGTTGATGTAGAAGAGACGTGAAGAAGAGGGGACACATGTTGATGTAGAAGAGACATGGAGAAGAGGGGACACATGTTGATGTAGAAGAGACATGAAGAAGAGGGGACACATGTTGATGTAGAAGAGACATGAAGAAGAGGGGACACATGTTGATGTAGAAGAGACACGAAGAAGAGGGGACACATGTTGATGTAGAAGAGACATGGAGAAGAGGGGACACATGTTGATGTAGAAGAGACATGAAGAAGAGGGGACACATGTTGATGTAGAAGAGACATGGAAGAAGAGGGGACACATGTTGATGTAGAAGAGACATGAGAAGAGGGGACACATGTTGATGTAGAAGAGACATGGAGAAGAGGGGACACATGTTGATGTAGAAGAGACATGGAGAAGAGGGGACACATGTTGATGTAGAGGAGACATGAAGAAGAGGGGACACATGTTGATTACAGCTGTCCACTTTAAACCCAGTAGAAAGTATTTGTACATATTGTTGTTATAAAAGCCTTCACAGTGTACCTGTGGTCACCGTGAGGTTGTCCACCTGCAGGCTCGTCTCGTTCACAAACGTCTCCCCCAGTCTCTCGGTGATGTTCGGGATGGCACTGCTCTCTATCGTCAGCCTCACGTAGTACATCTGTGTGGACGCGCCTCAAATATGCAAAATGGAGAAAGGTAATTATATAACGCCTCATTTGCATATTCAAACACCTGTCAGGAAACGTGTCATATATAAAAATAAGAGTGTTAAAGTGTAAAGTTATGAAGCTTCTGTGTCGAGTCATTGGGAGCAGTATGAGGTCACCTTGTCCAGACGCCTGTAAGACACGCGAGGACACGAGACATTAGGCGCGAGGACACGAGACATTAGGCGCGAGGACACGAGACATTAGACGCAGTGGCTGGTGTGACTTTAATAAGATATGTGTGCTGTAATGATACCTGGCAGAGGGTTAGTCCCAGGATGTAGAGGAGTGTGATCGTCCACATCGTGTTCCTGCAAACAACAACAACAACAACAACAACAACAACAACAACAAGCAAGGAAACAATAAATATGTTTTATATGTTCCAATAAACTGTTTCATAAACAAACTTTCTTTGCATTTCTACTCTGCAATAAATGACTCAATATGTTCACTTGGCTTTTAGATTGCATGAATGTTTACTCACTTATTTACTCACTGCATTTGATAAGTTAGCTTTCTCTTTAAAAGAGTTAGTGGTGCTCGATATAAAACACATCATATATATTATTCTGAGATGGACCAATCTGCACAACGACTACTTTTACTGTCTTTCACTATATTTTGATGAGAATACTTTCTACTTTCACTTGAGGAACATTTTGAATGCTGGACTTTTACTGTGACAGAGTATTCCTACACTCTGGTACTTCTACTTTTACTAAGTACACGCTCTGAGTACTTCTACTTTTACTCAAGTACAAGATCAGAGTACTTCTACTTTTACTCAAGTACAAGATCAGAGTACTTCTACTTTTACTCAAGTACAAGATCTGAGTACTTCTACTTTTACTCAAGTACAAGATCTGAGTACTTCTACTTTTACTCAAGTACAAGATCAGAGTACTTCTACTTTAACCCAAGTACAAGATCTGAGTACTTCTACTTTTACTCAAGTACAATATCTGAGTACTTCTACTTTTACTCAAGTACAAGATCACTGTACTTCTACTTTTACTCAAGTACAAGATCTGAGTACTTCTACTTTTACTCAAGTACAAGATCGGAGTACTTCTACTTTAACCCAAGTACAAGATCACTGTACTTCTACTTTTACACAAGTACAAGACCTGAGTACTTCTACTTTTACACAAGTACAAGACCTGAGTACTTCTACTTTTACTCAAGAACAAGATCTGAGTACTTCTACTTTTACACAAGTACAAGACCTGAGTACTTCTACTTTTACACAATATCTGAGTACTTCTACTTTTACACAATATCTGAGTACTTCTACTTTTACACAAGTACAAGACCTGAGTACTTCTACTTTTACTCAAGTACAAGACCTGAGTACTTCTACTTTTACACAAGTACAAGACCTGAGTATTTCTACTTTTACACAAGTACAAGACCTGAGTACTTCTACTTTTACTCAAGTACAAGACCTGAATACTTCTACTTTTACTCAAGTACAAGACCTGAGTACTTATACTTTTACACAAGTACAAAATCTGAGTACTTCTACTTTTACTCAAGTACAAGACCTGAGTACTTATACTTTTACACAAGTACAAGACCTGAGTACTTATACTTTTACACAAGATCTGAGTACTTCTACTTTTACACAAGTACAAGACCTGAGTACTTCTACTTTTACACAAGATCTGAGTACTTCTACTTTTACTCAAGTACAAGAGCTGAGTACTTCTACTTGTACTCAAGTACAAGAGCTGAGTACTTCTACTTTTACACAAGTACAAGATCTGAGTACTTCTACTTTTACACAAGTACAAGACCTGAGTACTTCTACTTTTACACAAGTACAAGACCTGAGTACTTCTACTTTTACACAAGATCTGAGTACTTCTACTTTTACACAAGTACAAGACCTGAGTACTTCTACTTTTACACAAGTACAAGACCTGAGTACTTCTACTTTTACTCAAGAACAAGATTTGAGTACTTCTACTTTTACACAAGATCTGAGTACTTCTACTTTTACACAAGTACAAGACCTGAGTACTTCTACTTTTACACAAGATCTGAGTACTTCTACTTTTACACAATATCTGAGTACTTCTACTTTTACACAAGTACAAGATCTGAGTACTTCTACTTTTACACAAGTACAATACCTGAGTACTTCTACTTGTACACAAGTACAATACCTGAGTACTTCTACTTTTACTCAAGAACAAGATCTGAGTACTTCTACTTTTACACAAGTACAAAACCTGAGTACTTCTACTTTTACACAAGTACAACATCTGAGTACTTCTACTTTTACACAAGTACAAGACCTGAGTGACCTGAGTACTTCTACTTTTACTCAAGAACAAGATCTGAGTACTTCTACTTTTACACAAGTACAAGACCTGAGTACTTCTACTTTTACACAAGATCTGAGTACTTCTACTTTTACACAAGTACAAGACCTGAGTACTTCTACTTTTACACAAGTACAAGACCTGAGTATTTCTACTTTTACACAAGTACAAGACTTGAGTACTTCTACTTTTACTCAAGTACAAGACCTGAATACTTCTACTTTTACTCAAGTACAAGACCTGAGTACTTATACTTTTACACAAGTACAAAATCTGAGTACTTCTACTTTTACTCAAGTACAAGACCTGAGTACTTATACTTTTACACAAGTACAACATCTGAGTACTTCTACTTTACACAAGTACAAGACCTGACTACTTCTAATTTTACACAAGTACAAGACCTGAGTACTTCTACTTTTACTCAAGTACAAGACCTGAGTACTTCTACTTTTACTCAAGTACAATATCTGAGTACTTTTCCTTTTACTCAAGTACAAGACCTGAGTACTTATACTTTTACACAAGTACAACATCTGAGTACTTATACTTTTACACAAGTACAAGACCTGAGTACTTCTAATTGTACACACGTACAAGACCTGAGTACTTCTACTTTTACTCAAGTACAAGACCTGAATACTTCTACTTTTACTCAAGTACAAGACCTGAGTACTTATATTTGTACACAAGTACAGAATCTGAGTACTTCTACTTTTACACAAGTACAAGACCTGAGTACTTCTACTTTTACTCAAGAACAAGATCTGAGTACTTCTACTTTTACACAAGATCTGAGTACTTCTACTTTTACACAAGTACAAGACCTGAGTACTTCTACTTTTACACAAGTACAAGATCTGAGTACTTCTACTTTTACACAATATCTGAGTACTTCTACTTTTACACAATATCTGAGTACTTCTACTTTTACACAAGTACAAGACCTGAGTACTTCTACTTTTACTCAAGTACAAGACCTGAATACTTCTACTTTTACACAAGATCTGAGTACTTCTACTTTTACACAAGTACAAGATCTGAGTACTTCTACTTTTACACAAGTACAAGACCTGAGTACTTCTACTTTTACACAAGTACAACACCTGAGTACTTCTACTTTTACACAAGTACAAGACCTGAGTACTTCTACTTTTACACAAGTACAAGACCTGAGTACTTCTACTTTTACACAAGTACAAGACCTGAGTACTTCTACTTTTACACAAGTACAAGACCTGAGTACTTCTACTTTTACTCAAGTACAAGATCTGAGTACTTCTACTTTTACTCAAGGACAAGACCTGAGTACTTCTACTTTTACTCACAAGATCTTAAGTACTTCTACTTTTACACAAGTACAAGACCTGAGTACTTTCACTTGTACACAAGTACAAGACCTGAGTACTTCTACTTTTACACAAGTACAAGACCTGAGTACTTCTACTTTTACTCAAGTACAAGACCTGAGTACTTCTACTTTTACACAAGTACAAGACCTGAGTATTTCTACTTTTACACAAGTACAAGACTTGAGTACTTCTACTTTTACTCAAGTACAAGACCTGAAATACTTCTACTTTTACTCAAGTACAAGACCTGAGTACTTATACTTTTACACAAGTACCAACAATCTGAGTACTTCTACTTTTACTCAAGTACAAGACCTGAGTTACTTATACTTTTACACAAGTACAACATCTGAGTACTTGTACTTTACACAAGTACAAGACTGACTACTTCTAATTTACACAAGTACAAGACCTGAGTACTTCTACTTTTACTCAAGTACAAGACCTGAGTACTTCTACTTTTACTCAAGTACAATATCTGAGTACTTTTCCTTTTACTCAAGTACAAGACCTGAGTACTTATACTTTTACACAAGTACAACATCTGAGTACTTATACTTTTACACAAGTACAAGACCTGAGTACTTCTAATTGTACACACGTACAAGACCTGAGTACTTCTACTTTTACTCAAGTACAAGACCTGAATACTTCTACTTTTACTCAAGTACAAGACCTGAGTACTTATATTTGTACACAAGTACAGAATCTGAGTACTTCTACTTTTACACAAGTACAAGACCTGAGTACTTCTACTTTTACTCAAGAACAAGATCTGAGTACTTCTACTTTTACACAAGATCTGAGTACTTCTACTTTTACACAAGTACAAGACCTGAGTACTTCTACTTTTACACAAGTACAAGATCTGAGTACTTCTACTTTTACACAATATCTGAGTACTTCTACTTTTACACAATATCTGAGTACTTCTACTTTTACACAAGTACAAGACCTGAGTACTTCTACTTTTACTCAAGTACAAGACCTGAATACTTCTACTTTTACACAAGATCTGAGTACTTCTACTTTTACACAAGTACAAGATCTGAGTACTTCTACTTTTACACAAGTACAAGACCTGAGTACTTCTATTTGTACACAAGTACAACACCTGAGTACTTCTACTTTTACACAAGTACAAGACCTGAGTACTTCTACTTTTACACAAGTACAAGACCTGAGTATTTCTACTTTTACACAAGTACAAGACCTGAGTACTTCTACTTTTACACAAGTACAAGACCTGAGTACTTCTACTTTTACTCAAGTACAAGATCTGAGTACTTCTACTTTTACTCAAGTACAAGACCTGAGTACTTCTACTTTTACTCAAGTACAAGATCTGAGTACTTCTACTTTTACTCAAGTACAAGATCTGAGTACTTCTTCTGAATAGTTAGGTGTCCCTGGGTGTTTTGAAAGGCGTCTCTAAATGAAATGTATTATTATTATTATTATTATAACTGTTTGCCTTTTTTCTGTAAGGACTAAAAAAGGGATTCTGATTAAGCTGCAAACCTGACGACGTGAGAGTCCTCGTTATTTGACCATTTTGATCTCAGAGAGAATATCGTAAAAAAGTGTGAATCCTTGTGACGCTCCCTCCTGGACCAGCGGGGACAAAGGGAAGGAACAACATGTGAAATAACCGGGAGAGAGAAATGAGAGGAAAGTGATTGCTGAAGCCACAAGGTGATATCTTAATCAGTCAAAGAAAGGAAAGAGACTCACCAGACAATTTGAAATGCAAAATAATGAGAAACAAAAACAACTTTCTCATAAAAGAAAGAGACGACAGTAAAACAAGACACTGGTCAAAAGCTTTACAAGTTGAGACACAAACCACGGCACGTAACAATCATGAACACATTTTAATTCTGAAAAAGATCAAAAGTCTGAGAAAAAGTCAGATATGGATGAAAAACAAATCTGAAAACAGTCAAAATACTATAAATAAAGTCAGAATCCTGAAACACATAAAACATCTGAGAAACAAGTCAAAAGATGAGAAAAGCCAACATTCTATAAATAACAAAAATCTTCAAGAAAAAGTCAGAATTCGGAAACAAATTTAAATTCTAAGAAAAAAAACATCTAAATTAGTTTTTTAAGGCAAAATTGTGAGAAAAGACAGAATTTCAGGAAAGTCAGGAATTTTGAAAAAAGTCAAATTACTTTTCTCTTTTTTAACGTGTGATGAAAAAAAAGTCAGAATTAGGGAAATCAAATATTCTGAGAAAAATGTAAAAAATGAGCATTTTCAAAAGAAATGAACATTCTGGCTCATGTCTGTCGGCTTCTGAAAAGCAGCGGGGATCAGCTGCTGAACTGCTGCTGTCTGTTGCCGGGCTCCGGTGATTGGCAAATATGGGTGATGCCTTCTGATGTGATGTAGCATGTTTGGCGTGTGTTACCGTTAGCATACCGCACCGCTATCGAACAGCGCCGACACACCGTCCTCGTCCGATCCACCACTCGCACTCCATCGTTATTTAGTCCACAGGGAACCCGACATGTTCCCACACAGCTGATTTAAAAGAAGCAGGTGGGTTCTAGCTCCTGTGTGTTATCTGAACTCGCCATACTAACTGTTCTTCTTCTTGTATTTAGTTTCGTTTTGTTGCGTTTTCTTCTTCTTCTTCTTTACTTGTTGTTTAAGGGCGGCTGGCAAACAGCTTTTAGGCGCAACACCGCCCCCTGGATTATAAATAGTGTAATGGATACTGCCCTGAATGACAGACCTTTTTCCCAATCGTAAAAAAAAAGGCGTATTCGTCGTGTGACTGCATGCACCGGGACGAATATGGATACCGTTACACCCCTAGGTGCTGGCCATTGGCTTAATCATATCACCTGTGTTGGCTTTATGTTTTTGGTCAAAAATGTGTTTGTTTCACATTTTCATTGATGTAATCAATAATTTTTCTAATTTAATACAAATAATAAAAATAATTTTCAAAGAAAAACGAAAAAAAAACCGCACATATTTCTTGGGGGTGCTTTGGCAATCCTGGGTGGCCCTAGCCCCCCCCTGGCGCCGCCCCTGTGTGTCAGAACCCGCTCTAACAACTCTACTGTTTTTCCGTCTAACTCTTAATACTCTGAATAAGGGAAGGAGTGTGAAGGGCCCGTCTTCCAACACTGACCTGGTTTCACGGAAGAGCCTTGAAAATGTACGTCTAACTGGGCTATACAACACATTAGCATGAAAAGTAATGTTCATGTTGCAATGATATATCAAATATACGTTTCTGATCAGTTCACAGAAGACCTTGTTTTAATTAAAGTCCAGAACATTTATTAACCTACATATTTTTAGCCAAACAATTATGTTTTAAAGACGTTTTGTTAAAGTTTTGTTTATATGCCAAACAATTATGTATTTTTTAAACCTAACAAAGAAATGTTATTGAAAGGTTACTGAGCGCAGTTCAGGTGTGTGGGATATCTTGTGGGGGCAGGGCTGTAAATGACCTGTTCATTGAAGTGACTGTTTCTGTGTGCTGTGATACACTGCGACACATTTACACATATTTATGGGTCATCACCCTGAGTGTGGTTCTGGTTCTGTGGGGAACATTCTGGGCTGACCTGGGGCCTCATTTATAAACGTGGCGTACGCTCAAAAGATGGCGTACGCCAATTTCTAAGCAATCTTTGCGATTTATAAAAATCAAACTGGAAAATGTGCCGTCCTCCACACACAACAACAGGAGGGACGAGAAACTGCGACACCGTTGGCAGGAGGAAGAATGGAGAGAAATATGTGTAAATAATGCCATGGATTTCATTTCAAACCTTTATTTATCCAGATTGTCCCTTGAGATCTCTTTTTCAAGGGAGACCTGCAGTCTCACATAAAATGTTACCTCTCATTTATATTACAATTAATTAACAAAAAATGATTAAAGCCAATCTTTAAATGATTTAACAAATGTCCGTTTGAGACTCCTCCGTGCACACAAAAACATAACTTGGAGATATAAATAAATACGGAAATGTTATTGATCACCCCTCGATTATGTTCTCTTGTTAAGAAAGAGGGAGGCGTGTGGCGCAGTGGGTTGTGCGTTGGGATCAGGGGAGCGCAGGTTCAAACCCCACAGCAGTCAGCATGTTGTTATGTCCCTGAGACTCTTCACCCCAAAGTGCTCCTGTGGGGATTGCCCACAGTAGATTATCCCTGGTTACCGGACAGCCCCTCCCACTTTGATTCATAGATCAGTGTCAACTGGTTTACTGACATTCCTGGTATGTGCTGGAGCATTACATTACATTACATTCAGCTGACGCTTTTATCCAAAGCGACTTACAATAAGTGCATTCGACCAGGAAGACACAACCTTGAAGAAAACAGAATCATAAAGTACATCAGGTTTCATAGAGCCAAACATTTAAAGTGCTACTCAACTGGCTTTAGATAAGCCAGCCCTTTGTTAGTATATAAGTGCTTTGTTAGCAGTTCTATCCTCGAGGTGGAGTCGAAAGAGATGAGTTTTCAGTCTGGAAGGTGTGTGAGCTTTCTGCTGTCCTGATGTCAATGGGAGCTCATTCCACCATCTTGGAGCCAGGACAGCAAACCCACGTGTTTCTGCTGATGGGAACTTGGGTCCCCCTCGCAGCGAGGGTGCAGCGAGTCGTCTGGCTGATGCAGAGCGGAGTGCACGTGCTGGGGTGTACGGTTTAACCATGTCCTGGATGTAGGAAGGGCCAGATCCATTCGCAGCATGGTACGCAAGTACCAGTGTCTTGAAGTGGATTCTAGCAGTTACCGGAAGCCAGTGGAGGGAGCGGAGGAGCGGAGTGGTGTGGGAACATTTAGGAAGGTTGAAGACCAGACGAGCCGCTGCATTCTGGATGAGAGAGGTCGGATGGCACATGCAGGTAGACCAGCCAGGAGGGAGTTGCAATAGTCTAGGCGTGAGGTGACGAGAGCCTGGACCAGAACCTGCGTGGCTTTCTGGGTCAGCTGGGGACGCATCTTCCTGATGTTGAAAAGCGTGTATCTGCAGCAGCGGGTTGGAGCAGCGATGTTTGCAGTGAAGGACAGGTTGTTATCTAGGGTCACACCCAGATTCCTTGCAGTCTGAGTCGGGGAAACAACAGAGGGGCCGATGTTGATAGTCAGGTCAAGAGTGGGACAATCTTTTCCCTGAAGGAAAGCAGTTCAGTTTTGTCAAGGTTGAGCTTGAGGTGGTGAGCAGACATCCACTGAGAGATGTCAGCTAGACGAGCAGAAATGCGTGCGACGACCTGGGTCTCTGAGCGGGACGAGGACAGAATTAATTGGGTGTCGTCAGCGTAGCAGTGGTATGAAGAACCGTGCGGGCTAATGACAGATCCGAGCGAGTTTGTGAACAAGGAAAAGAGGAGGGGACCAAGAACAGAGCCCTGAGGGACCCCTGTAGTTAATTGACAAGGGTCGGACTCGGACCCTCTCCAAGTAACCCTGTAGGTGCGGTCTTTGAGGTATGAGGTGAGGAGGGAAAGTGCAGAGCCTGAAACTCCAAGTTCTTGGAGAGTGAAGGAGGATCTGATGGTTCACCGTGTCGAATGCAGCAGACAGGTCCAACAGGATGACGACAGAGGAGAGGGAGGCTGCTTTGGCAGTGTGCAGTTCCTCAGTGACAGCAAGGAGGGCAGTTTCTGTGGAGTGACCTGCCTTGAAACCAGTATGTTGAATGAATGGAGTTACATAACCTTCAGAACAAGCAATAACTGCTTTTACTTCTGATACATTATTTTCATGTATCTTTCTGCCATGGTTTGCTATCACCATCTACTGTACAGAAGGTAAGAGTACATCATCTGGTCTGAATTCTCCTGCAGAGTACACTGGATTCTGACGACGGGTTCATGATTTTAGCCCAAGCATGATAAACACATCTTAATTGATCCTGTAGGATGTCTAACTCTTAATGCTCGGAGTAAGGCAGGTGAGGGAGCGTCTGGCAGGCTGACAGCTACATCCTGTAAGGCCGGTTTCCACTCTCTGGATTCCTGAGGGTGTGAAGGCGTCCTCAGATCAGATGCAGGCAGACCTAATGACGCACCAACGGCTGGAACTGTGACAACAACAACAACAACAACTTTACAGCAGCACTGTCGAACTCTGTTCACAGTTTTCTGATCCACTAGCACAGGGGAGGGGAACCTTTTTCCTCTCAAGGGCCATTTCAATTTTTACAACATCCTCCGAGGGCCGTACAAATGATTGACGTCTGCTTAAAAATACTAAAATCCCAGCCCATTTATTTTGCCTTTCTCTCATGCTGTGCAAAGAAAAAGCAAACTCTGAATCCAGATATCTCACCATGACTCGCGCATGCATGCACGTGCACGGTTGTGGCATGACCACCAAAACAGAAAGATATGGACACGAGATGTGTGCACATGTATTTAGTTTCATATCCATGTGGACGTGATTTAAGTGGGGGGGGACCTAACCTCCTCTCGGGGGGTCCGGGGGGCATGCTCCTTGTTGAAGTTAAAAGCATCACTCCCCTTTCAAACTGTATTCTTGTTTATTAATAACTATTTTTTTACTGTCATATAGTATTTTATACCTGTTTACTTTATTCTCTTGCTTTTGTATAACTATAATGATCATATAAAGATGTGCCTTTACCTCACTGGTTGTAGAAAAAGCTTCTTATATTCGTTAGCATAGCTAGCTAACCAGATGCTAATAACAACAAAGTTACTGACTGTTTGATCAGTGTGACAGATGAGCAGATGCCACTGGGCTTTCAGCTAGAGACACAGACACGCAGGAACTGCTGCATGTGTACGGCTCCTTGTGGGTACTGCACTTTCTGAAGTGGCTGAGCCGCGTTCTGGTGCTCTCCGTCAGCACGTGTCATCAGACGAGACATACACCACGTGATGACACGTTAGGCTCGGGTTGTGTTCAAGGACCTTGACCTTGGCCAGGAAAAACAGGCACTCGTTTGTTTAATTATTTTGCGATCTAGATTTCTTAAATGTTTCGCGTGTGTTTATAAATTACCTTGGGGGCTTTATCAAATGGTCTCGTGGGTCGTATACGGCCCGGTGGCCGGAGGTTCCCCACCCCTTCACTAACAAGTCCTTTAACACTGCAGAGCCCATTCCGTGGTCCTGTTAGTGTTTACTTCCTGTCTGTAGTCCATTCCGTGTTCCTGTTGGTGTTTACTTCCTGTCTGTAGTCCATTCCGTGTTCCTGTTAGTGTTTACTTCCTGTCTGTAGTCCATTCCGTGGTCCTGTTGGTGTTTACTTCCTGTCTGTAGTCCATTCCGTGTTCCTGTTAGTGTTTACTTCTTCTCTGTCTATACCAGGGGCGGACTGGCCATCAGGACGTTCGGGACGAATCCCGATGGGCCGGTACTGAAGTGGGCCGATCGGACGATGTGGGCCGGTCGGATAAGTCACTGGCGTATATAAGTCATATAAAAGTAGTGTAACTCATTACATTTCAGAGACAGTAATATTCTAATGTAACTTATTACTTAAAAGAGACAGTAATAAGTAATATATTGTAGTGCCGAGAGATGAGAGTCGGAGGCGGTGCATCGAAGGTGCAACGTTTACTTTATTGAGCGGCAGAAAAGCACATGTTGCTGGCTTGAAGACCGGGAAGAGAAGGGGAGAAGAGAAAGGAGCGCACACAGTAGGTATACAGTAGGTACAGTCAACATATGTGTCCGTGCGGAAACAATACCCCCAACCCGTAGTTCCATGAGTGAATTATGTAACATGAGTAAATTAGTGATCACTACAATATACTGTATTACATTTAACAGGACACATGTTTCTTGATGCTGACTCTAAACATCAGTCTAATATTGTGTAGGGTTTCTCTCTGAGTGAAAGCAGAATGAGTTTAGAAGATGGTCATGTCCTGTTGTCAGTGTTTCAGGTAGAATGAATTGCAGTCTGATTGTTCTCTGAGTTCTCGTCATCAGAGAGAAATGCAGGGCGTGTCAGAACCCGCTCTAACAAGTCGTGACTGTTTTTCTGTCTAACTCTTAATAGTCTGAATAAGGGAAGGAGTGTGAAGGGCCCGTCTTCCAACACTGACCTGGTTTCATTGAAGAGCCTTGAAAATGTCAAATCTTTTTTTTTTGATTTTAGATTATACATCTGGGACTAGATCGCCCAAATTCGAAAAAATATATAACAGTACATGTTTTGATATATATGTTGGGCTATAAAAAATGTTTGCCATGAAAAGTAATTGGGAGATTTCAAAAAAATCTAAAGATTCTTCCCATAGATTTGAACTGCATTGTAACTTAGTTATGAGGGAACTTATGTTTCATATTTTCAATGATATATCAAAACACATTTCTTATCAGTTCACAAAGGACCTCATTTTAATTAAGGTCCGTAACTGCTTTCATGTAATTAACATTTTAAGCCAAACAATTATATTTGTTCTAAACCCAAAGACGTGTTGTTGAATGGCTAGTGAGCGCAGTTCAGGTGTGTGGGATATCGTGTGGTGGCTGGGCTGTAAATGACCTGCGGATGTTCATTGAAGTGACTGTTTGTGTGTGCTGTGATACACTGTGACACACTAACACATATTTCAACCAAGTCTCATAAAAAAACGTGTAATAACTACGTTGGTCCACAATGTAGGACGTAGTATTTCTACAAAAACGCCTCTGAAATTGTAGGATCCCTACGTTTTTTTCCACTATTCATTCCAAAGTTTTACTTTACAATTTCTCCCTGCAGGAAAAAAAAACATGGCCGAACTTCGTTTTATTCTCGGTGGAAAATGCCTATTTGGCCATTAAAATGCGTTTTGATGTCATTTGATGCGAGAAATATGAGTTGTTATTTCAGATTATGTGTGCAGTTGATGTACATGATCTTTAGTTTGTTAGTTATTACGAAGATTACTTCAGGAAATGGTGTCTATACAACAGGGGGTCACAGACATAAGACCAGCTGTTAAATAAAGCTCTTCTGACCTTAGCTGGCATGTGGGTGTATATATTAATGCTGCCCATTATGGGCACAAGCAATTTTCACCCATTTATTAATTATATGTTTACATTTGAGTGTTTCCTATCCCCTAAACCTCCAGGGATGTACACAGTTTAATACTGGCAACTTCTTATTATGGGAAATACGAAAATGTCTTTTAAAACTACAATTCCCAGTAGAGACGTACCATAGAACATTTTGGGAACATGGTTGCGAAACACAATAGCCAGCATGTGTAGTTCTGGGGACGGGGTGGACCCGTTCAAATCCAGTTTTGGACAGTCTGCCGTGGTTCCATCCCATTTCAAGTGCTGTTCGAGGCTCGGTAACCCTCGGAGCACACTCTCCAATCACAGAGCTTGAGGACTATCACGGGGTTTGTCAAGCGAAGCGGAGAGAAGACTTACTTCCGGGTTGTAATATTCTGTAAAGCAAATGAGCTGCTCCAACCCTCGGTCCTGACGGACTCCAACTTGTGTTTATTAATCAAACAAATAAACAAAGACAAGGATAATTATGTCTTATTGTTGAGTAAATGGAGAATTGCACAGGGGAAAATAACGTATCTTTAGATGCGGATTTTGTTAAACTAATACATTTGCGCTGTGGACCAACACTACACATTGAGGGGGAAGGGGGTAGCAATAAAGATAACACCATTAAACAGTTACACAACATAACAGAAATAATATCGATAGCAGCATCCCTAGCAACCACCTTGGTGACAATGAAAACGTTGTATAGACACAATTTCCTGAATAATCTTCGTAATAACTAGCAAAACTAAAGATCATGTGCATCCACTGCACACATCATCTGAAATAACAACTCATATTTCTCGCATCAAATTACACCAAAACGCATTTTAAAGGCAAAAGTAACTTTAAAATAGGCATTTTCCACCGAGAATAATACGAAGTTCGGCCATGTTTTTTTTTTCTGCAGGGAGAAATTGTAAAGTAAAACTTTGGAATGAATAGTGAAAAAAAACGTAGGGATCCTACAATTTCAGAGGCGTTTTTGTAGAAATACTACATCCTACCACAGGCGGCGCGTGAGGCTCAGGTTTGGGAAGGCTGAATAACTTGTTTTACCTGACGCTGCCTGCCTCAGGCGCCTATAGAAAAGAGATCAACTCAATGAAAGCACCGCCTGCTGACCAATCAGAGCTCAGTGTGCGGAGTTTAAATCTATCAAGTCATATTACAGGATAAAGGAAATGCAGTTTAAACTGCCGTATGCAGAGAAGACGCCGACGTGTCGCACTTTTATTACATTACATTACATTGCATTTAGCTGACGCTTTTATCCAAAGCGACTTACAATAAGTACATTCGACCAGGAAGACACAACCTTGAAGAAAACAGAATCATATAATCAGGTTTCATAGAGCCAAACATTTCAAGTGCCACTCAACTGGCTTTAGATAAGCCAGTCCTTTATTAGTATATAAGTGCTCTGTTAGCAGTTCTTTGTTAGTCATTCTATCGCTCGAAGTGGAGTCGAAAGAGATGAGTTTTCAGTCTGGAAGGTGTGTGAGCTTTCTGCTGTCCTGATTTCAATGGGGAGCTCATTCCACCATTTTGGAGCCAGGATAGCAAACCCACGTGTTTTTGCTGATGGGAACTTGGGTCCCCCTCGCAGCGAGGGTGCAGCGAGCCGTTTGGTTGATGCAGAGCGAAGTGCACGTGCTGGGGTGTACGGTGTAACCATGTCCTGGATGTAGGAAGGGCCAGATCCATTCGCAGCATGGTACGCAAGTACCAGTGTCTTGAAGTGAATTCTAGCAGTTACCGGAAGCCAGTGGAGGGAGCGGAGGAGCGGCGTGGTGTGGGAACATTTAGGAAGGTTGAAGACCAGGCGAGCCGCTGCATTCTGGATGAGCTGCAGAGGTCGGATGGCACATGCAGGTAGACCAGCCAGGAGGGAGTTGCAATAGTCTAGGCGTGAGGTGACGAGAGCCTGGACCAGAACCTGCGTGGCTTTCTGGGTCAGCTGGGGGCGTATCTTCCTGATGTTGAAAAGCGTGTATCTGCAGCAGCGGGTGTGTAGCAGCGATGTTTGCAGTGAAGGACAGGTTGTTATCTAGGGTCACACCCAGAGTCCTTGCAGTCTGAGTCGGGGAAACAACAGAGGTGCCGATGTTGATAGTCAGGTCAAGAGTGGGACAATCTTTTCCCTGAAGGAAAGCACTTCAGTCTTGTCAAGGTTGAGCTTGAGATGATGAGCAGACATCCACTGAGAGATGTCAGCTATACGAGCAGAGATGCGTGCGACGACCTGGGTCTCTGAGCGGGGAAAGGACAGGATTCATTGGGTGTCGTCAGCGTAGCAGTGGTATGAAAAACCATGCGGGCTAATGACAGATCCGAGCGAGTTTGTGTACAGGGAGAAGAGAAGGGGACCAAGAACAGAGCCCTGAGGGACCCCTGTAGTTAATTGACACGGGTCGGACTCGGACCCTCTCCAAGTGACCCTGTAGGTGCGGTCTTTGAGGTATGACGTGAGGAGGGAAAGTGCAGAGCCTGAAACTCCAAGTTCTTGGAGAGTGCGAAGGAGGATCTGATGGTTCACCGTGTCGAATGCAGCAGACAGGTCCAACAGGATGATGACAGAGGAGAGGGAGGCTGCTTTGGCCGTGTGCAGTTCCTCAGTGACAGCAAGGAGGGCAGTTTCTGTGGAGTCACCTGCCTTGAAACCAGTATGTTGAATGAATGGAGTTACATAACCTTCAGAACAAGCAATAACTGCTTTTACTTCTGATACATTATTTTCATTTATCTTTTTCCATGGTTTTCTATCACCATCTACTGTACAGAAGGTAAGAGTACATCATCTGGTCTGAATTCTCCTGCAGAGTACACTGGATTCTGACGACGGGTTCGTGATTTTAGCCCAAGCATGATAAACACATCTTAATTGATCCTGTAGGATGTCTAACTCTTAATGCTCGGAGTAAGGCAGGTGAGGGAGCGTCTGGCAGGCTGACAGCTACATCCTGTAAGGCCGGTTTCCACTCTCTGGATTCCTGAGGGTGTGAAGGCGTCCTCAGATCAGATGCAGGCAGACCTAATGACGCACCAACGGCTGGAACGGTGCAACCAACAACTTTACAGCAGCACTGTCGAACTCGTTCACAGTTTCTGATCCACTAGCACAGGGGCGGGGAACCTTTTTCCTCTCAAGGGCCCCATTTTCAATTTTTACAACATCCTCCGAGGGCCGTACAAATGATTGACGTCTGCTTAAAAATACTAAATCCCAGCCCATTTATTTTGCTTTCTCTCATGCTGTGCAAAGAAAAAGCAAACTCTGAATCCAGATACTCTCACCATGACTCCGCATGCGATGCACGTGCACGGGTTGTGGCTAGGACCACCAAAACAGAAAGATATGGACACGAGATGTGTGCAAATGTATTTAGTTTCATATCCATGTGGACGTGATTTAAGTGGGGGGGGACCTAACCTCCTCTCGGGGGGTCCGGGGGGCATGCTCCTTGTTGAAGTTAAAAGCATCACTCCCCTTTCAAACTGTATTCTTGTTTATTAATAACTATTTTTTTTACGGTCATATAGTATTTTATACCTGTTTACTTTATTCTCTTGCTTTTTATAACTATAATGATCATTATAAAGATGTGCCTTTACCTCACTGGTTGGAGAAAAGGCTTCTTATATTCGTTAGCATAGCTAGCTAACCAGATGCTAATAACAACACAGTTATTGACTGCATGCTCAGTGTGACAGATGAGCAGATGCCACTGGGCTTTCAGCTAGAGACACAGCCACGCAGGAACTGCAGCATGTGTACGGCTCCTTATGGGTACTGCACTTTCTGAAGTGGCTGAGCCGCGTTCTGGTGCTTCTCCGTCAGCACGTGTCATCAGACGAGAGACATACACCACGTGATGACACGTTAGGCTCGGGTTGTTGTTCAAGGACCTTGACCTTGGCCAGGAAAAACAGGCACTCGTTTGTTTAATTATTTTGCGATCTAGATTTCTTAAATGGTTCGCGTGTGTGTTTATAAATTACCTGGGGGGCTTATCAAATGGTCTCGTGGGTCGTATACGGCCCGGTGGCCGGAGGTTCCCCACCCCTTCACTAACAAGTCCTTTAACACTGCAGAGCCCATTCCGTGGTCCTGTTAGTGTTTACTTCCTGTCTGTAGTCCATTATGTGTTTCCTGTTGGTGTTTACTTCCTGTCTGTAGTCCATTCCGTGTTCCTGTTAGTGTTTACTTCTTCTCTGTCTATACCAGGGGCGGACTGGCCATCAGGACGTTCGGGACGAATCCCCATGGGCCGGTACTGAAGTGGGCCGATCGGACGATGTGGGCCGGTCGGATAAGTCACTGGCGTATAAAAGTAATATAAAAGTAGTGTAACTCATTACATTTCAGAGACAGTAATATTCTAATGTAACTTATTACTTAAAAGAGACAGTAATAAGTAATATATTGTAGTGCCGAGAGATGAGAGTCGGAGGCGGTGCATCGAAGGTGCAACGTTTACTTTATTGAGCGGCAGAAAAGCACATGTTGCTGGCTTGAAGACCGGGAAGAGAAGGGAAGAAGAAAGGAGCGCACACAGTAGGTATACAGTAGGTACAGTCAACATATGTGTCCGTGCGGAAACAATACCCCCAACCCGTAGTTCCATGAGTGAATTATGTAACATGAGTAAATTAGTGATCACTACAATATACTGTATTACATTTAACAGGACACATGTTTCTTGATGCTGACTCTAAACATCAGTCTAATATTGTGTAGGGTTTCTCTCTGAGTGAAAGCAGAATGAGTTTAGAAAGATGGTCATGTCCTGTTGTCAGTGTTTCAGGTAGAATGAATTGCAGTCTGATTGTTCTCTGAGTTCTCGTCATCAGAGAGAAATGCAGGGCGTGTCAGAACCCGCTCTAACAAGTCGTGACTGTTTTTCTGTCTAACTCTTAATAGTCTGAATAAGGGAAGGAGTGTGAAGGGCCCGTCTTCCAACACTGACCTGGTTTCATTGAAGAGCCTTGAAAATGTCAAATCTTTTTTTTGATTTTAGATTATACATCTGGGACTAGATCGCCCAAATTCGAAAAAATATATAACAGTACATGTTTTGATATATATGTTGGGCTATAAAAAATGTTTGCATGAAAAGTAATTGGGAGATTTCAAAAAAATCTAAAGATTCTTCCCATAGATTTGAACTGCATTGTAACTTAGTTATGAGGGAACTTATGTTTCATATTTTCAATGATATATCAAAAACACATTTCTTATCAGTTCACAAAGGACCTCATTTTAATTAAGGTCCGTAACTGCTTTCATGTAATTAACATTTTAAGCCAAACAATTATATTTGTTCTAAACCCAAAGACGTGTTGTTGAATGGCTAGTGAGCGCAGTTCAGGTGTGTGGGATATCGTGTGGTGGCTGGGCTGTAAATGACCTGCGGATGTTCATTGAAGTGACTGTTTGTGTGTGCTGTGATACACTGTGACACACTAACACATATTTCAACCAAGTCTCATAAAAAAACGTGTAATAACTACGTTGGTCCACAATGTAGGACGTGTATTTCTACAAAAACGCCTCTGAAATTGTAGGATCCCTACGTTTTTTTCCACTATTCATTCCAAAGTTTTACTTTACAATTTCTCCCTGCAGGAAAAAAAAAACATGGCCGAACTTCGTTTTATTCTCGGTGGAAAATGCCTATTTGGCCATTAAAATGCGTTTTGATGTCATTTGATGCGAGAAATATGAGTTGTTATTTCAGATTATGTGTGCAGTTGATGTACATGATCTTTAGTTTGTTAGTTATTACGAAGATTACTTCAGGAAATGGTGTCTATACAACAGGGGGTCACAGACATAAGACCAGCTGTTAAATAAAGCTCTTCTGACCTTAGCTGGCATGTGGGTGTATATATTAATGCTGCCCATTATGGGCACAAGCAATTTTCACCCATTTATTAATTATATGTTTTACATTTGAGTGTTTCCTATCCCCTAAACCTCCAGGGATGTACACAGTTTAATACTGGCAACTTCTTATTATGGGAAATACGAAAATGTCTTTTAAAACTACAATTCCCAGTAGAGACGTACCATAGAACATTTTGGGAACATGGTTGCGAAACACAATAGCCAGCATGTGTAGTTCTGGGGACGGGGTGGACCCGTTCAAATCCAGTTTTGGACAGTCTGCCGTGGTTCCATCCCATTTCAAGTGCTGTTCGAGGCTCGGTAACCCTCGGAGCACACTCTCCCATCACAGAGCTTGAGGACTATCACGGGGTTTGTCAAGCGAAGCGGAGAGAAGACTTACTTGGGTGTAATATTCTGTAAAGCAAATGAGCTGCTCCAACCCTCGGTCCTGACGGACTCCAACTTGTGTTTATTAATCAAACAAATAAAACAAAGACAAGGATTTATGTCTTATTGTTGAGTAAATGGAGAATTGCACAGGGGAAAATGAACGTATCTTTAGATGCGGATTTTGTTAACTAAATACATTTGCGCTGTGGACAACACTACACATTGAGGGGGAAGGGGGTAGCAATAAAATAACACCATTAAACAGTTACACAACATAACAGAAATAATATCGATAGCAGCGTCCCTAGCAACCACCTTGGTACAATGAAAACGTTTTATAGACACAATTTCCTGAATAACTTCGTAATAACTAGCAACTAAAGATCATGTGCATCCACTGAACACATCATCTGAAATAACAACTCATATTTCTCGCATCAAATTACACCAAAACGCATTTTAAAGGCCAAAAGTCTTTAAAATAGGCATTTTCCACCGAGAATAATACGAAGTTCGGCCATGTTTTGTTTTTCTGCAGGGAGAAATTGTAAAGTAAACTTTGGAATGAATAGTGAAAAAAAACGTAGGGATCCTACAATTTCAGAGGCGTTTTGTAGAAATACTACGTCCTAACCAGGCGGCGCGTGAGGCTCAGGTTTGGGAGCTGAATAACTTGTTTTCCTGACGCTGCCTGCCCAGGCCCTATAGAAAAGAGATCAACTCAATGAAAGCACCGCCTGCGTGACCAATCAGAGCTCATGTTGCGGATTTAAATCTATCAAGTTCATATACAGGATAAAGGAAATGCAGTTTAAACTGCCGTATGCAGAGAAGACGCCGACGTGTCGCACTTTTATTACATTACATTACATTGCATTTAGCTGACGCTTTTATCCAAAGCGACTTACAATAAGTACATTCGACCAGGAAGACACAACCTTGAAGAAACAGAATCATATAATCAGGTTTCATAGAGCCAAACATTTCAAGTGCCACTCAACTGGCTTTAGATAAGCCAGTCCTTTATTGTATAATAGTGCTCTGTTAGCAGTTCTTTGTTAGTCATTCTATCGCTCGAATGGAGTCGAAAGAGATGAGTTTTCAGTCTGGAAGGTGTGTGAGCTTTCTGCGGTCCTGATTTCATGGGAGCTCATTCCACCATTTTGGAGCCAGGATAGCAAACCCACGTGTTTTGCTGATGGGAACTTGGGTCCCCTTCGCAGCGAGGGTGCAGCGAGTCCGTCTGGTGATGCAGAGCGGTGCACGTGCTGGGGTGTACGGTTTAACCATGTCCTGGATGTAGGAAGGCCAGATCCATTCGCAGCATGGTACGCAAGTACCAGTGTCTTGAGTGGATTCTAGCAGTTACCGGAAGCCAGTGGAGGGAGCGGAGGAGCGGCGTGGTGTGGGAACATTTAGGAAGGTTGAGACCAGGCGAGCCGCTGCATTCGGATGAGCTGCAGAGGTCGGATGGCACATGCAGGTAGACCAGCCAGGAGGGATTGCAATAGTCTAGGCGTGAGGTGACGAGAGCCTGGACCAGAACCTGCGTGGCTTTCTGGGTCAGCTGGGGGCGTATCTTCCTGATGTTGAAAAGCGTGTATCTGCAGCAGCGGGTTGTAGCAGCGATGTTTGCAGTGAAGGACAGGTTGTTATCTAGGGTCACACCCAGAGTCCTTGCAGTCTGAGTCAGGGAAACAACAGAGGCCGATGTTGATAGTCAGGTCAAGAGAGGGACAATCTTTTCCCGGAAGGAAAAGCACTTCAGTCTTGTCAAGGTTGGATCTTGAGATGATGAGCAGACATCCACTGAGAGATGTCAGCTATACGAGCAGAGATGCGTGCGACGACCTGGGTCTCTGAGCGGGACGAGGACAGGATTCATTGGGTGTCGTCAGCGTAGCAGTGGTATGAAAAACCATGCGGGCTAATGACAGATCCGAGCGAGTTTGTGTACAGGGAGAAGAGAAGGGGACCAAGAACAGAGCCCTGAGGGACCCCTGTAGTTAATTGACACGGGTCGGACTCGGACCCTCTCCAAGTTACCCTGTAGGTGCGGTCTTTGAGGTATGACGTGAGGAGGGAAAGTGCAGAGCCTGAAACTCCAAGTTCTTGGAGAGTGAAGGAGGATCTGATGGTTCACCGTGTCGAATGCAGCAGACAGGTCCAACAGGATGATGACAGAGGAGAGGGAGGCTGCTTTGGCAGTGTGCAGTTCCTCAGAGACAGCAAGGAGGGTAGTTTCTGTGGAGTCACCTGCCTTGAAACCAGTATGTTGAATGAATGGAGTTACATAACCTTCAGAACAAGCAATAAACTGCTTTTACTGATACTCACCATGACTCGCGCATGCATGCACGTGCAGGGTGTGGCATGACCACCAAAACAGAAAGATATGGACACGAGATGTGTGCACATGTATTTAGTTTCATATCCATGTGGACGTGATTTTTAAGTGGGGGGGGACCTAACTCCTCCGGGGGTCCGGGGGGCATGCTCCTTGTTGAAGTTAAAAGCATCACTCCCCTTCTCAAACTGTATTCTTGTTTATAATAACTTTTTTGTACTGTCATATAGTATTTTATACCTGTTTACTTTATTCTCTTGCTTTTTATAACTATAATGATCATATAAGATGTGCCTTTACCTCACTGGTTGGAGAAACAAGCTTCTTATATTCGTTAGCATAGCTAGCTAACCCAGATGCTAATAACAACAAAGTTTACTGACTGTTTGATCAGTGTGACAGATGAGCAGATGCCACTGGGCTTTCAGCTAGAGACACAGACACGCAGGAACTGCTGCATGTGTACGGCTCCTTGTGGGTACTGCACTTTCTGAAGTGGGCTGAGCCGCGTTCCTGGTGCTCTCCGTCAGCACGTGTCATCAGACGAGACATACACCACGTGATGACACGTTAGGCTCGGGTTGTGTTCAAGGACCTTGACCTTGGCCAGGAAAAAAACAGCACTCGTTTGTTTAAATTATTTTGCGATCTAGATTTCTTAAATGTTTCGCGTGTGTTTATAAATTACCTTGGGGGCTTTATCAAATGGTCTCGTGGGTCGTATACGGCCCGGTGGCCGGAGGTTCCCCACCCCTTCACTAACAAGTCCTTTAACACTGCAGAGCCCATTCCGTGGTCCTGTTGGTGTTCTACTTCCTGTCTGTAGTCCATTATGTGTTCCTGTTGGTGTTTACTTCCTGTCTGTAGTCCATTCCGTGTTTCCCTGTTAGTGTTTACTTCCTGTCTGTAGTCCATTCCGTGGTCCTGTTAGTGTTTTACTTCCTGTCTGTAGTCCATTCCGTGGTCCTGTTAGTGTTTACTTACTTCCTGTCTGTAGTCCATTATGTGTTCCTGTTGGTGTTTTACTTCCTGTCTGTAGTCCATTCCGTGTTCCTGTTAGTGTTTACTTCCTGTCGTAGTCCATTCCGTGGTCCTGTTAGTGTTTACTTCCTGTCTGTAGTCCATTCCATGTTCCTGTTGGATGTTTACTTCTGTCTGTAGTCCATTCCGTGTTCCTGCTTAGTGTTTACTTCTTCTCTGTCTATACCAGGGGCGGACTGGCCATCAGGACGTTCGGGACGAATCCCCATGGGCCGGTACTGAAGTGGGCCGATCGGACGATGTGGGCCGGTCGGATAAGTCACTGGCGTATAAAAGTCATATAAAAGTAGTGTAATTCATTACATTTCAGAGACAGTAATATTCTAATGTAACTTATTACTTAAAAGAGACAGTAATAAGTAATATATTGTAGTGCCGAGAGATGAGAGTCGGAGGCGGTGCATCGAAGGGGCAACGTTTACTTTATTGAGCGGCAGAAAAGCACATGTTGCTGGCTTGAAGACCGGGAAGAGAAGGGGAGAAGAGAAAGGAGCGCACACAGTAGGTATACAGTAGGTACAGTCAACATATGTGTCCGTGCGGAAACAATACCCCCCAACCCGTAGTTCCATGAGTGAATTATGTAACATGAGTAAATTAGTGATCACTACAATATACTGTATTACATTAACAGGACACATGTTTCTTGATGCTGACTCTAAACATCAGTCTAATATTGTGTAGGGTTTCTCTCTGAGTGAAAGCAGAATGAGTTTAGAAAGATGGTCATGTCCTGTTGTCAGTGTTTCAGGTAGAATGAATTGCAGTCTGATTGTTCTCTGAGTTCTCGTCATCAGAGAGAAATGCAGGGCGTGTCAGAACCCGCTCTAACAAGTCGTGACTGTTTTTCTGTCTAACTCTTAATAGTCTGAATAAGGGAAGGAGTGTGAAGGGCCCCGTCTTCCAACACTGACCTGGTTCATTGAAGAGCCTTGAAAATGTCAAATCTTTTTTTGATTTTAGATTATACATCTGGGACTAGATCGCCTAAATTCGAAAAAATATATAACAGTACATGTTTTGATATATATGTTGGGCTATAAAAAATGTTTCCATGAAAAGTAATTGGGGAGATTTCAAAAAAATCAAAAGATTCTTCCCATAGATTTGAACTGCATTGTAACTTAGTTATGAGGGAACTTATGTTTCATATTTTCAATGATATATCAAAAACACATTTCTTATCAGTTCACAAAGGACCTCATTTTAATTAAAGTCCGTAACTGCTTTCATGTAATTAACATTTTAAGCCAAACAATTATATTTGTTCTAAACCCAAAGACGTGTTGTTGAATGGCTAGTGAGCGCAGTTCAGGTGTGTGGGATATCGTGTGGTGGCTGGGCTGTAAATGACCTGCGGATGTTCATTGAAGTGACTGTTTGTGTATGCTGTGATACACTGTGACACACTAACACATATTTCAACCAAGTCTCGTAAAAAAACGTGTAATAACTACGTTGGTCCACAATGTAGGATGTAGTATTTCTACAAAAACGCCTCTGAAATTGTAGGATCCCTACGTTTTTTTCCACTATTCATTCCAAAGTTTTACTTTACAATTTCTCCCTGCAGGAAAAAAAAAACATGGCCGAACTTCGTTTTATTCTCGGTGGAAAATGCCTATTTGGCCATTAAAATGCGTTTTGATGTCATTTGATGCGAGAAATATGAGTTGTTATTTCAGATTATGTGTGCAGTTGATGTACATGATCTTTAGTTTGTTAGTTATTACGAAGATTACTTCAGGAAATGGTGTCTATACAACAGGGGGGTCACAGACATAAGACCAGCTGTTAAATAAAGCTCTTCTGACCTTAGCTGGCATGTGGGTGTATATATTAATGCTGCCCATTATGGGCACAAGCAATTTTCACCCATTTATTAATTATATGTTTTACATTTGAGTGTTTCCTATCCCCTAAACCTCCAGGGATGTACACAGTTTAATACTGGCAACTTCTTATTATGGGAAATACGAAAATGTCTTTTAAAACTACAATTCCCAGTAGAGACGTACCATAGAACATTTTGGGAACATGGTTGCGAAACACAATAGCCAGCATGTGTAGTTCTGGGGACGGGGTGGACCCGTTCAAATCCAGTTTTGGACAGTCTGCCGTGGTTCCATCCCATTTCAAGTGCTGTTCGAGGCTCGGTAACCCTCGGAGCACACTCTCCAATCACAGAGCTTGAGGACTATCACGGGGTTTGTCAAGCGAAGCGGAGAGAAGACTTACTTCCGGGTGTAATATTCTGTAAAGCAAATGAGCTGCTCCAACCCTCGGTCCTGACGGACTCCAACTTGTGTTTATTAATCAAACAAATAAACAAAGACAAGGATAATTATGTCTTATTGTTGAGTAAATGGAGAATTGCACAGGGGAAAATAACGTATCTTTAGATGCGGATTTTGTTTTAAACTAATACATTTGCGCTGTGGACCAACACTACACATTGAGGGGGAAGGGGGTAGCAATAAAGATAACACCATTAAACAGTTACACAACATAACAGAAATAATATCGATAGCAGCGTCCCTAGCAACCACCTTGGTAACAATGAAAACGTTGTATAGACACAATTTCCTGAATAATCTTCGTAATAACTAGCAAACTAAAGATCATGTGCATCCACTGCACACATCATCTGAAATAACAACTCATATTTCTCGCATCAAATTACACCAAAACGCATTTTAAAGGCAAAAGTAACTTTAAAATAGGCATTTTCCACCGAGAATAATACGAAGTTCGGCCATGTTTTTTTTTTCTGCAGGGAGAAATTGTAAAGTAAAACTTTGGAATGAATAGTGAAAAAAAAACGTAGGGATCATACAATTTCAGAGGCGTTTTTGTAGAAATACTACGTCCTACCACAGGCGGCGCGTGAGGCTCAGGTTTGGGAAGGCTGAATAACTTGTTTTACCTGACGCTGCCTGCCTCAGGCGCCTATAGAAAAGAGATCAACTCAATGAAAGCACCGCCTGCTGACCAATCAGAGCTCAGTGTGCGGAGTTTAAATCTATCAAGTCATATTACAGGATAAAGGAAATGCAGTTTAAACTGCCGTATGCAGAGAAGACGCCGACGTGTCGCACTTTTATTACATTACATTACATTGCATTTAGCTGACGCTTTTATCCAAAGCGACTTACAATAAGTACATTCGACCAGGAAGACACAACCTTGAAGAAAACAGAATCATATAATCAGGTTTCATAGAGCCAAACATTTCAAGTGCCACTCAACTGGCTTTAGATAAGCCAGTCCTTTATTAGTATATAAGTGCTCTGTTAGCAGTTCTTTGTTAGTCATTCTATCGCTCGAAGTGGAGTCGAAAGAGATGAGTTTTCAGTCTGGAAGGTGTGTGAGCTTTCTGCGGTCCTGATTTCAATGGGAGCTCATTCCACCATTTTGGAGCCAGGATAGCAAACCCACGTGTTTCTGCTGATGGGAACTTGGGTCCCCCTCGCAGCGAGGGTGCAGCGAGCCGTTTGGTTGATGCAGAGCGAAGTGCACGCGCTGGGGTGCACGGTTTAACCATGTCCTGGATGTAGGAAGGGCCAGATCCATTCGCAGCATGGTACGCAAGTACCAGTGTCTTGAAGTGAATTCTAGCAGTTACCGGAAGCCAGTGGAGGGAGCGGAGGAGCGGCGTGGTGTGGGAACATTTAGGAAGGTTGAAGGACCAGGAGAGCCGCTGCATTCTGGATGAGCTGCAGAGGTCGGATGGCACATGCAGGTAGACCAGCCAGGAGGGAGTTGCAATAGTCTAGGCGTGAGGTGACGAGAGCCTGGACCAGAACCTGCGTGGCTTTCTGGGTCAGCTGGGGGCGTATCTTCCTGATGTTGAAAAGCGTGTATCTGCAGCAGCGGGTTGTAGCAGCGATGTTTGCAGTGAAGGACAGGTTGTTATCTAGGGTCACACCCAGAGTCCTTGCAGTCTGAGTCAGGGAAACAACAGAGGGGCCGATGTTGATAGTCAGGTCAAGAGAGGGACAATCTTTTCCCGGAAGGAAAAGCACTTCAGTCTTGTCAAGGTTGAGCTTGAGATGATGAGCAGACATCCACTGAGAGATGTCAGCTATACGAGCAGAGATGCGTGCGACGACCTGGGTCTCTGAGCGGGGAAAGGACAGGATCCATTGGGTGTCGTCAGCGTAGCAGTGGTATGAAAAACCATGCGGGCTAATGACAGATCCGAGCGAGTTTGTGTACAGGGAGAAGAGAAGGGGACCAAGAACAGAGCCCTGAGGGACCCCTGTAGTTAATTGACACGGGTCGGACTCGGACCCTCTCCAAGTTACCCTGTAGGTGCGGTCTTTGAGGTATGACGTGAGGAGGGAAAGTGCAGAGCCTGAAACTCCAAGTTCTTGGAGAGTGAAGGAGGATCTGATGGTTCACCGTGTCGAATGCAGCAGACAGGTCCAACAGGATGATGACAGAGGAGAGGGAGGCTGCTTTGGCAGTGTGCAGTTCCTCAGAGACAGCAAGGAGGGTAGTTTCTGTGGAGTCACCTGCCTTGAAACCAGTATGTTGAATGAATGGAGTTACATAACCTTCAGAACAAGCAATAACTGCTTTTACTTCTGATACATTATTTTCATTTATCTTTTTCCATGGTTTTCTATCACCATCTACTGTACAGAAGGTAAGAGTACATCATCTGGTCTGAATTCTCCTGCAGATTACACTGGATTCTGACGACGGGTTCATGATTTTAGCCCAAGCATGATAAACACATCTTAATTGATCCTGTAGGATGTCTAACTCTTAATGCTCGGAGTAAGGCAGGTGAGGGAGCGTCTGGCAGGCTGACAGCTACATCCTGTAAGGCCGGTTTCCACTCTCTGGATTCCTGAGGGTGTGAAGGCGTCCTCAGATCAGATGCAGGCAGACCTCATGACGCACCAACGGCTGGAACTGTGACAACAACAACAACAACAACAACAACAACAACAACAACTTTACAGCAGCACTGTCGAACTCTGTTCACAGTTTCTGATCCACTAGCACAGGGGAGGGGAACCTTTTTCCTCTCAAGGGCCATTTCAATTTTTACAACATCCTCCGAGGGCCGTACAAATGATTGACGTCTGCTTAAAAATACTAAAATCCCAGCCCATTTATTTTGCCTTTCTCTCATGCTGTGCAAAGAAAAAGCAAACTCTGAATCCAGATATCTCACCATGACTCGCGCATGCATGCACGTGCACGGGTGTGGCATGACCACCAAAACAGAAAGATATGGACACGAGATGTGTGCAAATGTATTTAGTTTCATATCCATGTGGACGTGATTTAAGTGGGGGGGGACCTAACCTCCTCTCGGGGGGTCCGGGGGGCATGCTCCTTGTTGAAGTTAAAAGCATCACTCCCCTTTCAAACTGTATTCTTGTTTATTAATAACTTTTTTTGTACTGTCATATAGTATTTTATACCTGTTTACTTTATTCTCTTGCTTTTGTATAACTATAATGATCATATAAAGATGTGCCTTTACCTCACTGGTTGTAGAAAAAGCTTCTTATATTCGTTAGCATAGCTAGCTAACCAGATGCTAATAACAACAAAGTTACTGACTGTTTGATCAGTGTGACAGATGAGCAGATGCCACTGGGCTTTCAGCTAGAGACACAGACACGCAGGAACTGCTGCATGTGTACGGCTCCTTGTGGGTACTGCACTTTCTGAAGTGGCTGAGCCGCGTTCTGGTGCTCTCCGTCAGCACGTGTCATCAGACGAGACATACACCACATGATGACACGTTAGGCTCGGGTTGTGTTCAAGGACCTTGACCTTGGCCAGGAAAAACAGGCACTCGTTTGTTTAATTATTTTGCGATCTAGATTTCTTAAATGTTTCGTGTGTGTTTATAAATTACCTTGGGGGCTTTATCAAATGGTCTCGTGGGTCGTATACGGCCCGGTGGCCGGAGGTTCCCCACCCCTTCACTAACAAGTCCTTTAACACTGCAGAGCCCATTCCGTGGTCCTGTTAGTGTTTACTTCCTGTCTGTAGTCCATTCCGTGGTCCTGTTGGTGTTTACTTCCTGTCTGTAGTCCATTCCGTGTTCCTGTTAGTGTTTACTTCTTCTCTGTCTATACCAGGGGCGGACTGGCCATCAGGACGTTCGGGACGAATCCCGATGGGCCGGTACTGAAGTGGGCCGATCGGACGATGTGGGCCGGTCGGATAAGTCACTGGCGTATATAAGTCATATAAAAGTAGTGTAACTCATTACATTTCAGAGACAGTAATATTCTAATGTAACTTATTACTTAAAAGAGACAGTAATAAGTAATATATTGTAGTGCCGAGAGATGAGAGTCGGAGGCGGTGCATCGAAGGTGCAAAGTTTACTTTATTGAGCGGCAGAAAAGCACATGTTGCTGGCTTGAAGACCGGGAAGAGAAGGGAAGAAGAAAAAGGAGCGCACACAGTAGGTATACAGTAGGTACAGTCAACATATGTGTCCGTGCGGAAACAATACCCCCAACCCGTAGTTCCATGAGTGAATTATGTAACATGAGTAAATTAGTGATCACTACAATATACTGTATTACATTTAACAGGACACATGTTTCTTGATGCTGACTCTAAACATCAGTCTAATATTGTGTAGGGTTTCTCTCTGAGTGAAAGCAGAATGAGTTTAGAAAGATGGTCATGTCCTGTTGTCAGTGTTTCAGGTAGAATGAATTGCAGTCTGATTGTTCTCTGAGTTCTCGTCATCAGAGAGAAATGCAGGGTGTGTCAGAACCCGCTCTAACAAGTCGTGACTGTTTTTCTGTCTAACTCTTAATAGTCTGAATAAGGGAAGGAGTGTGAAGGGCCCGTCTTCCAACACTGACCTGGTTTCATTGAAGAGCCTTGAAAATGTCAAATCTTTTTTTGATTTTAGATTATACATCTGGGACTAGATCGCCTAAATTCGAAAAAATATATAACAGTACATGTTTTGATATATATGTTGGGCTATAAAAAATGTTTCCATGAAAAGTAATTGGGAGATTTCAAAAAAATCAAAAGATTCTTCCCATAGATTTGAACTGCATTGTAACTTAGTTATGAGGGAACTTATGTTTCATATTTTCAATGATATATCAAAAACACATTTCTTATCAGTTCACAAAGGACCTCATTTTAATTAAAGTCCGTAACTGCTTTCATGTAATTAACATTTTAAGCCAAACAATTATATTTGTTCTAAACCCAAAGACGTGTTGTTGAATGGCTAGTGAGCGCAGTTCAGGTGTGTGGGATATCGTGTGGTGGCTGGGCTGCAAATGACCTGTGGATGTTCATTGAAGTGACTGTTTGTGTGTGCTGTGATACACTGTGACACACTAACACATATTTCAACCAAGTCTCATAAAAAAACGTGTAATAACTACGTTGGTCCACAATGTAGGATGTAGTATTTCTACAAAAACGCCTCTGAAATTGTAGGATCCCTACGTTTTTTTCCACTATTCATTCCAAAGTTTTACTTTACAATTTCTCCCTGCAGGAAAAAAAAACATGGCCGAACTTCGTTTTATTCTCGGTGGAAAATGCCTATTTGGCCATTAAAATGCGTTTTGATGTCATTTGATGCGAGAAATATGAGTTGTTATTTCAGATTATGTGTGCAGTTGATGTACATGATCTTTAGTTTGTTAGTTATTACGAAGATTACTTCAGGAAATGGTGTCTATACAACAGGGGGTCACAGACATAAGACCAGCTGTTAAATAAAGCTCTTCTGACCTTAGCTGGCATGTGGGTGTATATATTAATGCTGCCCATTATGGGCACAAGCAATTTTCACCCATTTATTAATTATATGTTTTACATTTGAGTGTTTCCTATCCCCTAAACCTCCAGGGATGTACACAGTTTAATACTGGCAACTTCTTATTATGGGAAATACGAAAATGTCTTTTAAAACTACAATTCCCAGTAGAGACGTACCATAGAACATTTTGGGAACATGGTTGCGAAACACAATAGCCAGCATGTGTAGTTCTGGGGACGGGGTGGACCCGTTCAAATCCAGTTTTGGACAGTCTGCCGTGGTTCCATCCCATTTCAAGTGCTGTTCGAGGCTCGGTAACCCTCGGAGCACACTCTCCAATCACAGAGCTTGAGGACTATCACGGGGTTTGTCAAGCGAAGCGGAGAGAAGACTTACTTCCGGGTGTAATATTCTGTAAAGCAAATGAGCTGCTCCAACCCTCGGTCCTGACGGACTCCAACTTGTGTTTATTAATCAAACAAATAAACAAAGACAAGGATAATTATGTCTTATTGTTGAGTAAATGGAGAATTGCACAGGGGAAAATAACGTATCTTTAGATGCGGATTTTGTTAAACTAATACATTTGCGCTGTGGACCAACACTACACATTGAGGGGGAAGGGGGTAGCAATAAAGATAACACCATTAAACAGTTACACAACATAACAGAAATAATATCGATAGCAGCATCCCTAGCAACCACCTTGGTGACAATGAAAACGTTGTATAGACACAATTTCCTGAATAATCTTCGTAATAACTAGCAAACTAAAGATCATGTGCATCCACTGCACACATCATCTGAAATAACAACTCATATTTCTCGCATCAAATTACACCAAAACGCATTTTAAAGGCCAAAGTCACTTTAAAATAGGCATTTTCCACCGAGAATAATACGAAGTTCGGCCATGTTTTTTTTTTCTGCAGGGAGAAATTGTAAAGTAAAACTTTGGAATGAATAGTGAAAAAAAACGTAGGGATCCTACAATTTCAGAGGCGTTTTTGTAGAAATACTACGTCCTACCACAGGCGGCGCGTGAGGCTCAGGTTTGGGAGGGCTGAATAACTTGTTTTACCTGACGCTGCCTGCCTCAGGCGCCTATAGAAAAGAGATCAACTCAATGAAAGCACCGCCTGCTGACCAATCAGAGCTCAGTGTGCGGAGTTTAAATCTATCAAGTCATATTACAGGATAAAGGAAATGCAGTTTAAACTGCCGTATGCAGAGAAGACGCCGACGTGTCGCACTTTTATTACATTACATTACATTGCATTTAGCTGACGCTTTTATCCAAAGCGACTTACAATAAGTACATTCGACCAGGAAGACACAACCTTGAAGAAAACAGAATCATATAATCAGGTTTCATAGAGCCAAACATTTCAAGTGCCACTCAACTGGCTTTAGATAAGCCAGTCCTTTATTAGTATATAAGTGCTCTGTTAGCAGTTCTTTGTTAGTCATTCTATCGCTCGAAGTGGAGTCGAAAGAGATGAGTTTTCAGTCTGGAAGGTGTGTGAGCTTTCTGCGGTCCTGATTTCAATGGGGAGCTCATTCCACCATTTTGGAGCCAGGATAGCAAACCCACGTGTTTTTGCTGATGGGAACTTGGGTCCCCTTCGCAGCGAGGGTGCAGCGAGTCGTCTGGCTGATGCAGAGCGGAGTGCACGTGCTGGGGTGTACGGTTTAACCATGTCCTGGATGTAGGAAGGGCCAGATCCATTCGCAGCATGGTACGCAAGTACCAGTGTCTTGAAGTGAATTCTAGCAGTTACCGGAAGCCAGTGGAGGGAGCGGAGGAGCGGCGTGGTGTGGGAACATTTAGGAAGGTTGAAGACCAGGCGAGCCGCTGCATTCTGGATGAGCTGCAGAGGTCGGATGGCACATGCAGGTAGACCAGCCAGGAGGGAGTTGCAATAGTCTAGGCGTGAGGTGACGAGAGCCTGGACCAGAACCTGCGTGGCTTTCTGGGTCAGCTGGGGGCGTATCTTCCTGATGTTGAAAAGCGTGTATCTGCAGCAGCGGGTTGTAGCAGCGATGTTTGCAGTGAAGGACAGGTTGTTATCTAGGGTCACACCCAGAGTCCTTGCAGTCTGAGTCAGGGAAACAACAGAGGTGCCGATGTTGATAGTCAGGTCAAGAGAGGGACAATCTTTTCCCGGAAGGAAAAGCACTTCAGTCTTGTCAAGGTTGAGCTTGAGATGATGAGCAGACATCCACTGAGAGATGTCAGCTATACGAGCAGAGATGCGTGCGACGACCTGGGTCTCTGAGCGGGACGAGGACAGGATTCATTGGGTGTCGTCAGCGTAGCAGTGGTATGAAAAACCATGCGGGCTAATGACAGATCCGAGCGAGTTTGTGTACAGGGAGAAGAGAAGGGGACCAAGAACAGAGCCCTGAGGGACCCCTGTAGTTAATTGACACGGGTCGGACTCGGACCCTCTCCAGGTTACCCTGTAGGTGCGGTCTTTGAGGTATGAGGTGAGGAGGGAAAGTGCAGAGCCTGAAACTCCAAGTTCTTGGAGAGTGAAGGAGGATCTGATGGTTCACCGTGTCGAATGCAGCAGACAGGTCCAACAGGATGACGACAGAGGAGAGGGAGGCTGCTTTGGCCGTGTGCAGTTCCTCAGAGACAGCAAGGAGGGCAGTTTCTGTGGAGTGACCTGCCTTGAAACCAGTATGTTGAATGAATGGAGTTACATAACCTTCAGAACAAGCAATAACTGCTTTTACTTCTGATACATTATTTTCATTTATCTTTTTCCATGGTTTTCTATCACCATCTACTGTACAGAAGGTAAGAGTACATCATCTGGTCTGAATTCTCCTGCAGATTACACTGGATTCTGACGACGGGTTCATGATTTTAGCCCAAGCATGATAAACACATCTTAATTGATCCTGTAGGATGTCTAACTCTTAATGCTCGGAGTAAGGCAGGTGAGGGAGCGTCTGGCAGGCTGACAGCTACATCCTGTAAGGCCGGTTTCCACTCTCTGGATTCCTGAGGGTGTGAAGGCGTCCTCAGATCAGATGCAGGCAGACCTCATGACGCACCAACGGCTGGAACTGTGACAACAACAACAACAACAACAACAACAACAACTTTACAGCAGCACTGTCGAACTCTGTTCACAGTTTCTGATCCACTAGCACAGGGGAGGGGAACCTTTTTCCTCTCAAGGGCCATTTCAATTTTTACAACATCCTCCGAGGGCCGTACAAATGATTGACGTCTGCTTAAAAATACTAAAATCCCAGCCCATTTATTTTGCCTTTCTCTCATGCTGTGCAAAGAAAAAGCAAACTCTGAATCCAGATATCTCACCATGACTCGCGCATGCATGCACGTGCACGGGTGTGGCATGACCACCAAAACAGAAAGATATGGACACGAGATGTGTGCAAATGTATTTAGTTTCATATCCATGTGGACGTGATTTAAGTGGGGGGGGACCTAACCTCCTCTCGGGGGGTCCGGGGGGCATGCTCCTTGTTGAAGTTAAAAGCATCACTCCCCTTTCAAACTGTATTCTTGTTTATTAATAACTTTTTTTGTACTGTCATATAGTATTTTATACCTGTTTACTTTATTCTCTTGCTTTTGTATAACTATAATGATCATATAAAGATGTGCCTTTACCTCACTGGTTGTAGAAAAAGCTTCTTATATTCGTTAGCATAGCTAGCTAACCAGATGCTAATAACAACAAAGTTACTGACTGTTTGATCAGTGTGACAGATGAGCAGATGCCACTGGGCTTTCAGCTAGAGACACAGACACGCAGGAACTGCTGCATGTGTACGGCTCCTTGTGGGTACTGCACTTTCTGAAGTGGCTGAGCCGCGTTCTGGTGCTCTCCGTCAGCACGTGTCATCAGACGAGACATACACCACATGATGACACGTTAGGCTCGGGTTGTGTTCAAGGACCTTGACCTTGGCCAGGAAAAACAGGCACTCGTTTGTTTAATTATTTTGCGATCTAGATTTCTTAAATGTTTCGTGTGTGTTTATAAATTACCTTGGGGGCTTTATCAAATGGTCTCGTGGGTCGTATACGGCCCGGTGGCCGGAGGTTCCCCACCCCTTCACTAACAAGTCCTTTAACACTGCAGAGCCCATTCCGTGGTCCTGTTAGTGTTTACTTCCTGTCTGTAGTCCATTCCGTGTTCCTGTTGGTGTTTACTTCCTGTCTGTAGTCCATTCCGTGTTCCTGTTAGTGTTTACTTCTTCTCTGTCTATACCAGGGGCGGACTGGCCATCAGGACGTTCGGGACGAATCCCGATGGGCCGGTACTGAAGTGGGCCGATCGGACGATGTGGGCCGGTCGGATAAGTCACTGGCGTATATAAGTCATATAAAAGTAGTGTAACTCATTACATTTCAGAGACAGTAATATTCTAATGTAACTTATTACTTAAAAGAGACAGTAATAAGTAATATATTGTAGTGCCGAGAGATGAGAGTCGGAGGCGGTGCATCGAAGGGGCAACGTTTACTTTATTGAGCGGCAGAAAAGCACATGTTGCTGGCTTGAAGACCGGGAAGAGAAGGGAAGAAGAGAAAGGAGGGCACACAGTAGGTATACAGTAGGTACAGTCAACATATGTGTCCGTGCGGAAACAATACCCCCAACCCGTAGTTCCATGAGTGAATTATGTAACATGAGTAAATTAGTGATCACTACAATATACTGTATTACATTTAACAGGACACATGTTTCTTGATGCTGACTCTAAACATCAGTCTAATATTGTGTAGGGTTTCTCTCTGAGTGAAAGCAGAATGAGTTTAGAAAGATGGTCATGTCCTGTTGTCAGTGTTTCAGGTAGAATGAATTGCAGTCTGATTGTTCTCTGAGTTCTCGTCATCAGAGAGAAATGCAGGGTGTGTCAGAACCCGCTCTAACAAGTCGTGACTGTTTTTCTGTCTAACTCTTAATAGTCTGAATAAGGGAAGGAGTGTGAAGGGCCCGTCTTCCAACACTGACCTGGTTTCATTGAAGAGCCTTGAAAATGTCAAATCTTTTTTTTTGATTTTAGATTATACATCTGGGACTAGATCGCCCAAATTCGAAAAAATATATAACAGTACATGTTTTGATATATATGTTGGGCTATAAAAAATGTTTGCATGAAAAGTAATTGGGAGATTTCAAAAAAATCTAAAGATTCTTCCCATAGATTTGAACTGCATTGTAACTTAGTTATGAGGGAACTTATGTTTCATATTTTCAATGATATATCAAAAACACATTTCTTATCAGTTCACAAAGGACCTCATTTTAATTAAGGTCCGTAACTGCTTTCATGTAATTAACATTTTAAGCCAAACAATTATATTTGTTCTAAACCCAAAGACGTGTTGTTGAATGGCTAGTGAGCGCAGTTCAGGTGTGTGGGATATCGTGTGGTGGCTGGGCTGTAAATGACCTGTGGATGTTCATTGAAGTGACTGTTTGTGTGTGCTGTGATACACTGTGACACACTAACACATATTTCAACCAAGTCTCATAAAAAAACGTGTAATAACTACGTTGGTCCACAATGTAGGACGTAGTATTTCTACAAAAACGCCTCTGAAATTGTAGGATCCCTACGTTTTTTTCCACTATTCATTCCAAAGTTTTACTTTACAATTTCTCCCTGCAGGAAAAAAAAAACATGGCCGAACTTCGTTTTATTCTCGGTGGAAAATGCCTATTTGGCCATTAAAATGCGTTTTGATGTCATTTGATGCGAGAAATATGAGTTGTTATTTCAGATTATGTGTGCAGTTGATGTACATGATCTTTAGTTTGTTAGTTATTACGAAGATTACTTCAGGAAATGGTGTCTATACAACAGGGGGTCACAGACATAAGACCAGCTGTTAAATAAAGCTCTTCTGACCTTAGCTGGCATGTGGGTGTATATATTAATGCTGCCCATTATGGGCACAAGCAATTTTCACCCATTTATTAATTATATGTTTTACATTTGAGTGTTTCCTATCCCCTAAACCTCCAGGGATGTACACAGTTTAATACTGGCAACTTCTTATTATGGGAAATACGAAAATGTCTTTTAAAACTACAATTCCCAGTAGAGACGTACCATAGAACATTTTGGGAACATGGTTGCGAAACACAATAGCCAGCATGTGTAGTTCTGGGGACGGGGTGGACCCGTTCAAATCCAGTTTTGGACAGTCTGCCGTGGTTCCATCCCATTTCAAGTGCTGTTCGAGGCTCGGTAACCCTCGGAGCACACTCTCCAATCACAGAGCTTGAGGACTATCACGGGGTTTGTCAAGCGAAGCGGAGAGAAGACTTACTTCCGGGTGTAATATTCTGTAAAGCAAATGAGCTGCTCCAACCCTCGGTCCTGACGGACTCCAACTTGTGTTTATTAATCAAACAAATAAACAAAGACAAGGATAATTATGTCTTATTGTTGAGTAAATGGAGAATTGCACAGGGGAAAATAACGTATCTTTAGATGCGGATTTTGTTAAACTAATACATTTGCGCTGTGGACCAACACTACACATTGAGGGGGAAGGGGGTAGCAATAAAGATAACACCATTAAACAGTTACACAACATAACAGAAATAATATCGATAGCAGCGTCCCTAGCAACCACCTTGGTAACAATGAAAACGTTGTATAGACACAATTTCCTGAATAATCTTCGTAATAACTAGCAAACTAAAGATCATGTGCATCCACTGCACACATCATCTGAAATAACAACTCATATTTCTCGCATCAAATTACACCAAAACGCATTTTAAAGGCCAAAGTAACTTTAAAATAGGCATTTTCCACCGAGAATAAAACGAAGTTCGGCCATGTTTTTTTTTTCTGCAGGGAGAAATTGTAAAGTAAAACTTTGGAATGAATAGTGAAAAAAAACGTAGGGATCCTACAATTTCAGAGGCGTTTTTGTAGAAATACTACATCCTACCACAGGCGGCGCGTGAGGCTCAGGTTTGGGAAGGCTGAATAACTTGTTTTACCTGACGCTGCCTGCCTCAGGCGCCTATAGAAAAGAGATCAACTCAATGAAAGCACCGCCTGCTGACCAATCAGAGCTCAGTGTGCGGAGTTTACATCTATCAAGTCATATTACAGGATAAAGGAAATGCAGTTTAAACTGCCGTATGCAGAGAAGACGCCGACGTGTCGCACTTTTATTACATTACATTACATTGCATTTAGCTGACGCTTTTATCCAAAGCGACTTACAATAAGTACATTCGACCAGGAAGACACAACCTTGAAGAAAACAGAATCATATAATCAGGTTTCATAGAGCCAAACATTTCAAGTGCCACTCAACTGGCTTTAGATAAGCCAGTCCTTTATTAGTATATAAGTGCTCTGTTAGCAGTTCTTTGTTAGTCATTCTATCGCTCGAAGTGGAGTCGAAAGAGATGAGTTTTCAGTCTGGAAGGTGTGTGAGCTTTCTGCTGTCCTGATGTCAATGGGAGCTCATTCCACCATTTTGGAGCCAGGATAGCAAACCCACGTGTTTTTGCTGATGGGAACTTGGGTCCCCCTCGCAGCGAGGGTGCAGCGAGCCGTTTGGTTGATGCAGAGCGAAGTGCACGCGCTGGGGTGTACGGTTTAACCATGTCCTGGATGTAGGAAGGGCCAGATCCATTCGCAGCATGGTACGCAAGTACCAGTGTCTTGAAGTGAATTCTAGCAGTTACCGGAAGCCAGTGGAGGGAGCGGAGGAGCGGCGTGGTGTGGGAACATTTAGGAAGGTTGAAGACCAGACGAGCCGCTGCATTCTGGATGAGCTGCAGAGGTCGGATGGCACATGCAGGTAGACCAGCCAGGAGGGAGTTGCAATAGTCTAGGCGTGAGGTGACGAGAGCCTGGACCAGAACCTGCGTGGCTTTCTGGGTCAGCTGGGGACGCATCTTCCTGATGTTGAAAAGCGTGTATCTGCAGCAGCGGGTTGGAGCAGCGATGTTTGCAGTGAAGGACAGGTTGTTATCTAGGGTCACACCCAGAGTCCTTGCAGTCTGAGTCGGGGAAACAACAGAGGTGCCGATGTTGATAGTCAGGTCAAGAGAGGGACAATCTTTTCCCGGAAGGAAAAGCACTTCAGTTTTGTCAAGGTTGAGCTTGAGATGATGAGCAGACATCCACTGAGAGATGTCAGCTATACGAGCAGAGATGCGTGCGACGACCTGGGTCTCTGAGCGGGACGAGGACAGGATTCATTGGGTGTCGTCAGCGTAGCAGTGGTATGAAAAACCATGCGGGCTAATGACAGATCCGAGCGAGTTTGTGTACAGGGAGAAGAGAAGGGGAACAAGAACAGAGCCCTGAGGGACCCCTGTAGTTAATTGACACGGGTCGGACTCGGACCCTCTCCAAGTTACCCTGTAGGTGCGGTCTTTGAGGTATGACGTGAGGAGGGAAAGTGCAGAGCCTGAAACTCCAAGTTCTTGGAGAGTGAAGGAGGATCTGATGGTTCACCGTGTCGAATGCAGCAGACAGGTCCAACAGGATGACGACAGAGGAGAGGGAGGCTGCTTTAGCCGTGTGCAGTTCCTCAGAGACAGCAAGGAGGCCAGTTTCTGTGGAGTCACCTGCCTTGAAACCAGTATGTTGAATGAATGGAGTTACATAACCTTCAGAACAAGCAATAACTGCTTTTACTTCTGATACATTATTTTCATTTATCTTTTTCCATGGTTTTCTATCACCATCTACTGTACAGAAGGTAAGAGTACATCATCTGGTCTGAATTCTCCTGCAGAGTACACTGGATTCTGACGACGGGTTCATGATTTTAGCCCAAGCATGATAAACACATCTTAATTGATCCTGTAGGATGTCTAACTCTTAATGCTCGGAGTAAGGCAGGTGAGGGAGCGTCTGGCAGGCTGACAGCTACATCCTGTAAGGCCGGTTTCCACTCTCTGGATTCCTGAGGGTGTGAAGGCGTCCTCAGATCAGATGCAGGCAGACCTAATGACGCACCAACGGCTGGAACTGTGACAACAACAACTTTACAGCAGCACTGTCGAACTCCGTTCACAGTTTCTGATCCACTAGCACAGGGGAGGGGAACCTTTTTCCTCTCAAGGGCCATTTCAATTTTTACAACATCCTCCGAGGGCCGTACAAATGATTGACGTCTGCTTAAAAATACTAAAATCCCAGCCCATTTATTTTGCCTTTCTCTCATGCTGTGCAAAGAAAAAGCAAACTCTGAATCCAGATATCTCACCATGACTCGCGCATGCATGCACGTGCACGGGTGTGGCATGACCACCAAAACAGAAAGATATGGACACGAGATGTGTGCAAATGTATTTAGTTTCATATCCATGTGGACGTGATTTAAGTGGGGGGGGACCTAACCTCCTCTCGGGGGGTCCGGGGGGCATGCTCCTTGTTGAAGTTAAAAGCATCACTCCCCTTTCAAACTGTATTCTTGTTTATTAATAACTTTTTTTTTACTGTCATATAGTATTTTATACCTGTTTACTTTATTCTCTTGCTTTTGTATAACTATAATGATCATATAAAGATGTGCCTTTACCTCACTGGTTGGAGAACAAGCTTCTTATATTCGTTAGCATAGCTAGCTAACCAGATGCTAATAACAACAAAGTTACTGACTGTTTGATCAGTGTGACAGATGAGCAGATGCCACTGGGCTTTCAGCTAGAGACACAGACACGCAGGAACTGCTGCATGTGTACGGCTCCTTGTGGGTACTGCACTTTCTGAAGTGGCTGAGCCGCGTTCTGGTGCTCTCCGTCAGCACGTGTCATCAGACGAGACATACACCACGTGATGACACGTTAGGCTCGGGTTGTGTTCAAGGACCTTGACCTTGGCCAGGAAAAACAGGCACTCGTTTGTTTAATTATTTTGCGATCTAGATTTCTTAAATGTTTCGCGTGTGTTTATAAATTACCTTGGGGGCTTTATCAAATGGTCTCGTGGGTCGTATACGGCCCGGTGGCCGGAGGTTCCCCACCCCTTCACTAACAAGTCCTTTAACACTGCAGAGCCCATTCCGTGGTCCTGTTGGTGTTTACTTCCTGTCTGTAGTCCATTCCGTGTTCCTGTTGGTGTTTACTTCCTGTCTGTAGTCCATTCCGTGTTCCTGTTAGTGTTTACTTCTTCTCTGTCTATACCAGGGGCGGACTGGCCATCAGGACGTTCGGGACGAATCCCCATGGGCCGGTACTGAAGTGGGCCGATCGGACGATGTGGGCCGGTCGGATAAGTCACTGGCGTATATAAGTCATATAAAAGTAGTGTAACTCATTACATTTCAGAGACAGTAATATTCTAATGTAACTTATTACTTAAAAGAGACAGTAATAAGTAATATATTGTAGTGCCGAGAGATGAGAGTCGGAGGCGGTGCATCGAAGGTGCAACGTTTACTTTATTGAGCGGCAGAAAAGCACATGTTGCTGGCTTGAAGACCGGGAAGAGAAGGGAAGAAGAAAAAGGAGCGCACACAGTAGGTATACAGTAGGTACAGTCAACATACGTGTCCGTGCGGAAACAATACCCCCAACCCGTAGTTCCATGAATGAATTATGTAACATGAGCAGTGTTGGGACTAACGCGTTACAAGTAACGCGTTACTGTAACGCCGTTATTTTTGGCAGTAACTAGTACTCTAACGCATTACTTTTTAAATTCAGTAACTCAGTTACCGTTACTACATGGTGCGTTACTCCGTACTTAAGTACAGTACTTGAGTAAATGTACTTAGATACTTCCTGTGTCACATGCGGAGACGGGCTGTGGGCGTGTTTGTGTTGTTTACTAACAAGACTGTCATGGCGGCGGCGGAGCTCAAGTCTAGTTTCTCCACCTGGAGATATTCTCACTATTTCACTTTTGTCGAGCACAAAGAAAAGAACGTTTTAGTTAAATGTAAGTTGTGTCCTGGCGGGTCAAAGAGCCTATCTACTGCCCAAACCAGTCATTCACATCTCTTAAAACATCTGCAGAAACAACATGCTGGGACGAAGCTAGTAGCTCAGACCACAGAGACTCAGCCGACGCCACTCCACCTCCACCTGCACCTAAGCAACAGCGGCTGGATTTTAACTGAGGGACTGCTAGCCAGGGGAAAGTCGATAAAGCCATTGCACGGTATGTTGTAGAACACATGCAGGCTATTGCTACAGTGGAGTCACCCGCTTTCAGGGAGCTAGTTAGCATGATAGCATGTCCGGGCGGCACACGGCATATGAAACGGAAAACTTCCTACCTGGAGAAAGAATATACAAAAATGTAAAGCCAGCTAATATCGATGCTATCCAGATTGCATATAATGCATGTCAAGTTGATCAACAGATTGTATTATTCTCCAATGCAATAACAGTACTGAAATGAAGGCTATACGGGCATTAATATAATGGGAGCCCTTTTTTTAAGTAACTAAAACGTTACTTTTCACAGTAACGCATTACTTTTTGGTGTAAGTAATCAGTAAAGTAACTGAGTTACTTTTGAAATGAAGTAACTAGTAATGGTAACTAGTTACTGGTTTTCAGTAACTAGCACAACACTGAACATGAGTGATCACTGCACAAGCCCCCCCAGAATTCAACCATGGACACAATCCTCGCATCCGGAGGAAGCACCACAGGGGCAGAGGAGGGCGGGGCCGCAGGCGAGGGCCGGCCATGGAACGGGCCGTCGGAAGGGGGCCGCAGGAGCGGGCAGGGGGGCCCCAACGAAGGCGAGGGCATCCCCACCGGGGGGTTGGGGGACACGCCATGGAACGGCCGCCGTAAGGGAGCCGTTGTGGCGGAAGACAACATCCGCCAGCCGTAGAAAGCTGGGTCGCTCTGCCGCGACGGGCGTGAATATCCCGGTGGTCCCCAGCAGGGAGGAGCGCAGGCCGGCCGCAGGCGAGCACGCAGCGGCGGCGGGCACAAAATCCTCGGGAGGAAGGAGCGGCATCCCCGGGAGGAAAGAGCCGTGGACAGGGGAGAGGCGAGACGGGGTCCAGAAGTGCGCCACCCAGGCGCAGATGACAGCATTGGGCGACGTCCGAAACTGTCGAGGCGAGACGGGGTCCAGAAGTGCGCCACGCAGGCGGCGATGAAAACGTGGGCGACGTCCGAAACCGCCGTCGAGGCGGTGAAAAAGCGAGAGTGTCCACACGAGGCACCGTAAAAAGCTCAAAAGGGTCGTCCTGTCCAAGATCAAAAACAGGTGGGAAAAATTGTGAGAGGATCCACACGAGGTCAACCAGGCTTGGTCGAACCTCCTCTCCGGCACCACCAAAAAGAGTTAACAGTCAGATGTTAACATATGGAAGCAGTCAGTCGTTATCTGCTAGCTGTTAGCTGTCGTCGATAGCTGTTAGTAGCTGCTAGCCGTTAGCTGTCGTCGTTAGCTGGTAGCTGTTAGCTGTCGTTGTTAGCTGTTAGCCATCTGTAGCTGCTAGCCGTTAGCTGTCGTGGTTAGCTGTTAGCTGTAAGTCGGTAGCCGTCAGTCGATGTCGTCGGCCCCGGAGCCTCTGCTAGGCGGCGTGCCTCCACCAGGGAAGGTGTCGCTGCGTGTAGTGGCCAGCAGGGTTGCCAACTGTGGGCACTTGGCTGGAGTGAGATTTTGATATCATGGGTTTAATTACACATATGCGCACTAAATGACTGCTATCATGTCAGCAGCGGGACCTTAGCATATATATAGGATATATATACAATATATACAAATACACAATATTGGACACAGACTATAAAGGGCACACAGTTTAATTCACTATTGAAAGTCAAACACATGTTTGTTTCCACTGTTTTATTGTGTGCCTGTCGCGATAAGCATTACATTGACTTATCGTACGATAAATAAAAATGAACTCGATACATTTCCATTTCCATGAGGATGTGACTAGCAGTTTGAAAGGATGTACTTCAATTATTATAATATAATTATCATTATGTCAGTGGTCTAAAATGGTCATACAACGGTGCCGACAATATTATCGTTTATCGCAATAATTTCCGGGAAAATGTATCCAACAAAATGAATTACCGTGAGAGGCCTATACATGAAACACACCCACACACACACACACACACACACACACACACACACACACACACACACACACACACACACACACACACACACACACACACACACACACACACACACACACACACACACACACACACACACACACACACACACACACACACACACACACACACACACACACACACACACACACACACACACACACACACACACCCACACACACACACACACACACACACACACACCCACACAGACAAATCTACAGACTTACTCCAAACTGCCAAATATATTAAATAACACACTCTCACTCTCATATACTCTTTGACTCTATTTTGGCCGAGTAGAACGATAAGCAGCAGACTTTTACTTTGTTATCATTTCTTCTGGATCTCAGATCTGCGCATGCGCAATACGGGCCGGGGATTGACCAACCGGCTCCCACCGCTCTGCTGTCTGTTAACGTTGTTAAGAGTGGAGGGAGCGGGTCGACAGCTTGAGCAGCTGTCAACTCAACATTGTAAATAACCAACCAAAAACGATCGCCGGTTCATCTTGTTTTTGGCGTGAGAATAGTTTGGGCAGCGTGAGAGCGTGAGAGCGTGAGAGTGAAAGCGTGTGTCACACGCCAGATGCGTGAGAGTTGGCAACCCTGGTGGCCAGCACCTCAGGGGTAAATCACCGGGCGGCCAGGAAGAACCGGTCAGCTTCTTCAGCAAAAGCGCGGGGCTCCACGCTAGCCGTGTTAGCGAGCGCAGCCTGGACATGCAGCCGCAGGTCCTGGAGAAACAGCTCCATGAAAAAGATATCAGGCTCTTCCGTACCTAGCCGGTCGTGTATCGTCTCCATGTAGTCGGAAGGCTTGCTGTCTTCAAGTGCTGAAACGATGTGGGAATGGCGAGCGACGTCCCCGGCCAATCCGCGGAGGGCGCACCGAGCCTCAATCCGTGTGCGCGTCGCAGCCACGGACGCCTCCAAAAATCTCCAGCAGTTTGTGAAAAACGACGTTTCCAGCCATGTTCGGTCCTGTCTCGGAAACTTCTGCGAGACTTACGTCAGGGTCACCAGTGTAGTGCCGAGAGATGAGAGTCGGAGGCGGTGCATCGAAGGGGCAACGTTTACTTTATTGAGCGGCAGAAAAGCACATGTTGCTGGCTTGAAGACCGGGAAGAGAAGGGGAGAAGAGAAAGGAGCGCACACAGTAGGTATACAGTAGGTACAGTCAACATACGTGTCCGTGCGGAAACAATACCCCCAACCCGTAGTTCCATGAGTGAATTATGTAACATGAGTAAATTAGTGATCACTACAATATACTGTATTACATTTAACAGGACACATGTTTCTTGATGCTGACTCTAAACATCAGTCTAATATTGTGTAGGGTTTCTCTCTGAGTGAAAGCAGAATGGGTTTAGAAAGATCTCCATGTCCTGTTAATAATAATAATAATAACTGAGATTTCTATAGCGCCTTTCAAGGGACCCAAGGTCGCTTTACAGGAATAGGGCGAGCACACACAAAACAAAACAAAACAAAGGTCAGACAGACAAAACAACAGATCGATTAGGGGCCGAAAGCCTTGATGAACAGATGGGACTTGAGGGTCCTTTGAAGGCGTCCAGTGTGGGGATGTTGTGAATCTCCGCAGGGAGAGCGTTCCAGAGGGTGGGGGCTGCCACACTGAAGGCTCTGTCCCCGAAGGTTCTCAGTTTGGTGCGGGGGGTGGTGAGCAGGCCAGAGTCTGAAGACCGCAGGTTCCGGGGTGGGGCATGTGGGTGGAGGATGTCCGATAGGTACTGGGGGGCAAGGGCATGACGGGACTTGTAGGTCAGGAGGAGGACTTTATAAGTTATGCGGAACTTGACCGGCAGCCAGTGGAGGTGGATGAGGGTGGGAGTGATGTGCTGCCACGGCTTTGGGTGCGTGAGGACCCGAGCTGCACAGTTTTGGACATACTGGAGCCTGTCCAGGGTTTTGTTGGGAACCCCGAACAGGACACCATTGCAGTAGTCCAAGCGGGTGGTGACAAACGCATGCACCAGGGTCTCGGCAACCGACTCCGAGAGTGACGGTCGGAGTCTGGAAATGTTCCGCAGGTGGTAAAAGGCCGATTTGGTCACTGATTTGACGTGGGAATGGTAGGAAAGGGTGGAGTGGAGGATCACACCCAGGTTGCGGGCTTCAGGAGATGGGGAGATGGAGCAGCCGTCGACCTCAAGGACGAAGTCACCAACCTTCTGGAGCAGTGCCTTGGGTGCCACAACCATGAGCTCTGTTTTACCGCTGTTCAGCTTCAGATAGTTTGAAGACATCCATGTCTTGATGTCATGCAGGCAGTTGATGAGAGACTGAGGGGGGAGCTGGGAGGATGGAGTGGGGCTGAGATACAGTTGGGTATCATCAGCGTGGCAGTGGAAGTTGAGTCCATGATGTCGGATGATCTGGCCGAGGGGGAGCATGGTGGTGGACTGGGACGGGGGTGAGTTTGAGCCACTGATGGAGACAAACTGTTTCCTGTTGTGGAGGTAGGATGTCAACCAGGACAGCGCTGTGCCAGTGACACCCAGGAGGTCTGAGAGGCGGGTGAGGAGGATGTTGTGAGAGATGGTGTCAAACGCTGCAGAGAGGTCCAGGAGGATGAGGATGCTGAGGCGGCCAGAGTCAGCAGCAATGAGGAGGTCGTTGCTGATCTTGATGAGGGCGGTCTCAGTGCTGTGTTGCTGTCTGAAGCCGGATTGGAAGGGCTCATAGAGCTCATGGTTGGACATGTACAGATGGAGTTGGACATGTACAGATGGAGTTGTACGGCGACCACTCTTTCCAGAGTTTTGCTGACGAAGGGAAGGTTGGAGATCGGCCGGTGGTTCTGGAGGTCGTCGGGGTCCAGGCCAGGTTTTTTGAGTATGGGGGTGACTGAGGCCATTTTGAAGCTGGTGGGGACTATACCAGAAGCCAGAGAAGCGTTGATGATGACCACCATGTAGGGACAGAGGGTGGGTAGGCAGTCCTTGACCAGGGCTGTGGGCATGGGGTCCAGGGAGCAGGTGGAGGTCTTGGCGGAGCTGACCAGTTTGGCCACTTGGAGAGCACTTGTTGTCAGTGTTTCAGGTAGAATGAATTGCAGTCTGATTGTTCTCTGAATTCTCGTCATCAGAGAGAAATGCAGGGTGTGTCAGAACAAGTCGTGACTGTTTTTCTGTCTAACTCTTAATGCTCTGAGTCAGGCAGGTGAGGGAGAGTCTGGCAGGCTGACAGCTACATCCTGTAAGGCCGGTTTCCACGTGACCCTGACGTGTTTTCACTCTCTGGATTTCTGAGGGTGTGAGTGTCCTCAGATCAGATGCAGGCAGACTCAGGACTGAAGAGGAAGAGATGAGCAGAGTTTCCTCCTCACCTGAAGAGAGTCTGTGAGTAGACCTGAAGAGAGTCTGCGAGTAGACCTGAAGAGAGTCTGTGAGTAGACCTTGTGACGAAGGTAACTTCGCCACGGCTTCGGGCTGGGTAATCTTGCACATGGGGATTTGCACAGTACAGTCAAACATTGGCCATTTGCACATTTTATACTGTTTATTGATGTAGTGGGTATTAAATGATTCAACTGTATTACATTGTGATGTCGTCTGGCAGACGCTGGTCGGGCTCTCGGCTCCACCTGGAAAGAAAGGGGAGTTATAGCAAGAGCGCCAAAAGTGTTGGTTTGTGGAGATTGACAGCGGTTGAGATTATGTGCAAGGGATATGTTTACTGTGTAAAGGTCACGATATATAAGGTGCATTAATGGTACAGGTTACTCCTATAACAGTCAACATCATAACATTCACCTCCGCCTGCTCTCCCGTCTCCGGTCCCAAGGTCCGTCATCGTAAAGGGTCCCCGGGGAGACAGCGGGTCCTTTTTATCGTTCCGGATGGGGTTAAAGGAGCAGGTTGGAGGCGGGGGTGATTTGTTATCAGGTACATTTGGCGTGTTAGTTTATAACGGGTTTTCTTTTCATACCGTAATTAAATATAATGTAAGTAAAGGATGTTTGTCATTCTCCACTAAAGGTGTTTTGTGAATAACTACGGTCCTTATCTGAGCTGACCATCTCTGCACCTGCCACCCCTTTTGGATGGTACGGTCCGATGGGTGAGGCTATAAAGGGTGGCATGTTGGGCTCATTTGGGGAGGAATAGTGTGGGAGACAGTCATTGGGGAATATTGATGTGGGCGACCAGGCACCAAATGATGAATAAATACTCACACCGGGTTGTATCAAGACGTTCTGCCTCTGTCTCCTTACTTGGTCGGGCCGCTCAAGTGACATCGTTCACAGACCTGAAGAGAGTCTGTGAGTGGACCTGAAGAGAGTCTGTGAGTAGACCTGAAGAGAGTCTGTGAGTAGACCTGAAGAGAGTCTGTGAGTAGACCTGAAGAGAGTCTGTGAGTATACCTGAAGAGAGTCTGTGAGTATACCTGAAGAGAGTCTGTGAGTGGACCTGAAGAAAGTCTGTGAGTGGACCTGAAGAGAGTCTGTGAGTGGACCTGAAGAGAGTCTGTGAGTAGACCTGAAGAGAGTCTGCGAGTGGACCTGAAGAGAGTCTGTGAGTGGACCTGAAGAGAGTCTGCGAGTGGACCTGAAGAAAGTCTGTGAGTAGACCTGAAGAGAGTCTGTGAGTGGACCTGAAGAGAGTCTGTGAGTGGACCTGAAGAGAGTCTGTGAGTGGACCTGAAGAAAGTCTGTGAGTGGACAGGCAGTGATATCATAAAACTGTAGTAAACACGGATTTTTTTTTTACCAGCTGTTCTGTATTCACCTTGCCCGTGCAACTGTGTGGCTTTTATCCTGGATAAAGAGTTAAGTCATGGATGTTAAAAGTTGAACGTCTTCATATTTGTCTAACATGATAGTTTACTATTCAATCATGAAGTATGACGCTGCGCTGCCAGTATACGCTGGTCCATGTTTGTGAAACCCTGGTTGATTTACTGAGTTGATAACCAGCGTCGTAGGACCACTTATCGAGATCTCGTTTGTTAGGGTTAGTTAAGATAACTCAAACATATCCAGGGTCTGTTTGAACATCAGTCTAATATTGTGTAGGGTTTCTCTCTGAGTGAAAGCAGAATGAGTTTAGAAAGATCTCCATGTACTGTTGTCAGTGTTTCAGGTAGATGAGTTTCGTCTGATTGTTCTCTGAGTTCTCGTCATCAGAGAGAAATGCAGGGCGTGTCAGAACCCGCTCTAACAACTCGTGACTGTTTTTCTGTCTAACTCTTAATGCTCTGAGTCAGGCAGGTGAGGGAGAGTCTGGCAGGCTGACAGATACATCCTGTAAGGCCGGTTTCCACGTGACCCTGACGTGTTTTTACTCTCTGGATTGCTGAGGGTGTGAGTGTCCTCAGATCAGATGCAGGCAGACTCAGGACTGAAGAGGAAGAGATGAGCAGAGTTTCCTCCTCACCTGAAGAGAGTCTGCGAGTAGACCTGAAGAGAGTCTGTGAGTATACCTGAAGAAAGTCTGTGAGTGGACCTGAAGAGAGTCTGTGAGTAGACCTGAAGAGAGTCTGTGAGTATACCTGAAGAGAGTCTGTGAGTGGACCTGAAGAGAGTCTGTGAGTAGACCTGAAGAGAGTCTGCGAGTGGACCTGAAGAGAGTCTGCGAGTGGACCTGAAGAAAGTCTGTGAGTGGACCTGAAGAGAGTCTGTGAGTGGACCTGAAGAGAGTCTGTGAGTAGACCTGAAGAGAGTCTGCGAGTGGACCTGAAGAGAGTCTGCGAGTGGACCTGAAGAGAGTCTGTGAGTGGACCTGAAGAAAGTCTGTGAGTGGACAGGCAGTGATATCATAAAACTGTAGTAAACACGTAGTTTTTTTTTACCAGCTGTTCTGTATTCACCTTGCCCGTGCAACTGTGTGGCTTTTATCCTGGATAAAGAGTTAAGTCATGGATGTTAAAAGTTGAACGTCTTCATATTTGTCTAACATGATAGTTTACTATTCAATCATGAAGTATGACGCTGCGCTGCCAGTATACGCTGGTCCATGTTTGTGAAACCCTGGTTGATTTACTGAGTTGATAACCAGCGTCGTAGGACCACTTATCGAGATCTCGTTTGTTAGGGTTAGTTAAGATAACTCAAACATATCCAGGGTCTGTTTGAACATCAGTCTAATATTGTGTAGGGTTTCTCTCTGAGTGAAAGCAGAATGAGTTTAGAAAGATCTCCATGTACTGTTGTCAGTGTTTCAGGTAGATGAGTTTCGTCTGATTGTTCTCTGAGTTCTCGTCATCAGAGAGAAATGCAGGGCGTGTCAGAACCCGCTCTAACAACTCGTGACTGTTTTTCTGTCTAACTCTTAATGCTCTGAGTCAGGCAGGTGAGGGAGAGTCTGGCAGGCTGACAGATACATCCTGTAAGGCCGGTTTCCACGTGACCCTGACGTGTTTTTACTCTCTGGATTGCTGAGGGTGTGAGTGTCCTCAGATCAGATGCAGGCAGACTCAGGACTGAAGAGGAAGAGATGAGCAGAGTTTCCTCCTCACCTGAAGAGAGTCTGCGAGTAGACCTGAAGAGAGTCTGTGAGTATACCTGAAGAAAGTCTGTGAGTGGACCTGAAGAGAGTCTGTGAGTAGACCTGACGAGAGTCTGCGAGTAGACCTGAAGAGAGTCTGTGAGTATACCTGAAGAGAGTCTGTGAGTAGACCTGACGAGAGTCTGCGAGTAGACCTGAAGAGAGTCTGTGAGTGGACCTGAAGAGAGTCTGTGAGTGGACAAGCAGTGATATCATAAAACTGTAGTAAACACGTAGTTTTTTTTTACCAGCTGTTCTGTATTCACCTTGCCCGTGCAACTGTGTGGCTTTTATCCTGGATAAAGTGTTAAGTCATGGATGTTAAAAGTTGAACGTCTTCATATTTGTCTAACATGATAGTTTACTATTCAATCATGAAGTATGACGCTGCGCTGCCAGTATACGCTGGTCCATGTTTGTGAAACCCTGGTTGATTTACTGAGTTGATAACCAGCGTCGTAGGACCACTTATCGAGATCTCGTTTGTTAGGGTTAGTTAAGATAACTCAAACATATCCAGGGTCTGTTTGAACATCAGTCTAATATTGTGTAGGGTTTCTCTCTGAGTGAAAGCAGAATGAGTTTAGAAAGATCTCCATGTACTGTTGTCAGTGTTTCAGGTAGATGAGTTTCGTCTGATTGTTCTCTGAGTTCTCGTCATCAGAGAGAAATGCAGGGCGTGTCAGAACCCGCTCTAACAACTCGTGACTGTTTTTCTGTCTAACTCTTAATAGTCTGAATAAGGGAAGGAGTGTGACGGGCCCGTCTTCCAACACTGACCTGGTTTCACTGAAGAGCCTTGAAAATGTCAAATCTTTTTTTTTGATTTTAGATTATACATCTGGGACTAGATCGCAAATGAGCTGCTCCGACTCTCGGTCCTGACGGACTCCAACTTGTGTTTATTAATCAAACAAATAAACAAAGACAAGGATAATTATGTCTTATTGTTGAGTAAATGGAGAATTGCACAGGGGAAAATAACGTATCTTTAGATGCGGATTTTGTTAAACTAATACATTTGCGCTGTGGACCAACACTACACATTGAGGGGGAAGGGGGTAGCAATAAAGATAACACCATTAAACAGTTACACAACATAACAGAAATAATATCGATAGCAGCGTCCCTAGCAACCACCTTGGTAACAATGAAAACGTTGTATAGACACAATTTCCTGAATAATCTTCGTAATAACTAGCAAACAAAAGATCATGTGCATCCACTGCACACATCATCTGAAATAACAACTCATATTTCTCGCATCAAATTACACCAAAACGCATTTTAATGGCCAAAGTCACTTTAAAATAGGCATTTTCCACCGAGAATAAAACGAAGTTCGGCCATGTTTTTTTTTTTCTGCAGGGAGAAATTGTAAAGTAAAACTTTGGAATGAATAGTGAAAAAAAACGTAGGGATCCTACAATTTCAGAGGCGTTTTTGTAGAAATACTACGTCCTACCACAGGCGGCGCGTGAGGCTCAGGTTTGGGAGGGCTGAATAACTTGTTTTACCTGACGCTGCCTGCCTCAGGCGTCTATAGAAAAGAGATCAACTCAGTAAAAGCACCGCCTGCTGACCAATCAGAGCTCAGTGTGCAGAGTTTAAATCTATCAAGTCATATTACAGGATAAAGGAAATGCAGTTTAAACTGCCGTATGCAGGGGAGACGCCGACGTGTCGCACTTATCATTCATATCACACTGATATCACATCATCAGTCAGATCATCGATCATATAATATCATAATATATCATATCCTTATCTGAGTCAGCTGAGCCGTATCTGGCCGTGCAACACTCACAGCATCACATACTGTATGCAGAAGTATTATTTTAAGCAACACATTAAGTTGACGAAACACTCGGATGTAATGAAAGTCAGATCCACTCATGTCTTAGACGGGGCAGTGATATCCTAAAACTGTTGTACACTTTCAAACACTCTTTTTAACCAGTTGTTCTGTATTCACCTTGCCCCAGTTGTTAGAAGTAATATGTTCACTGCCCTTGATCAAATATGAATTCTTATCATTGCCATTGATAGGAGACATCCTGAATTATAGGTGTGTGCTTTCATTTTACTACGTGTCATTTCTCCTTGCTCAGAGGACAGCATAACTAAAGAATGGCTCAACTTACCCTCTCAACAAGGATCTGTTCATTATGATGGTGGCAGTTGGAATAATGGATGGATGGCTTTCAGTAGGCAGGTGGGGATAGGATCAAGGGCGCAGCTCGATGAGGTCATTGCTGAGATGGTTTTGAAAGCTCAGCTTGCGAGACCTCCGTGAAGCAGTTTAGGGTTGGTGCATCTGGTGGAGCGAGTTCAGGATGTTGGGGAGAGACAGGTTGGTTTGAGGTTCAGGATGTTGGGGAGAGACATGTTGGTTTGAGGTCCAGGATGTTGGGGAGAGACAGGTTGGGTTGAGGTCCAGGATGTTGGGGAGAGACAGGTTGGGTTGAGGTCCAGGATGTTGGGGAGAGACAGGTTGGGTTGAGGTCCAGGATGTTGGGGAGAGACAGGTTGGGTTGAGGTCCAGGATGTTGGGGAGAGACAGGTTGGGTTGAGGTCCAGGATGTTGGGGAGAGACAGGTTGGGTTGAGGTCCAGGATGTTGGGGAGAGACAGGTTGGGTTGAGGTCCAGGATGTTGGGGAGAGACAGGTTGGTTGAGGTCCAGGATGTTGGGGAGAGACAGGTTGGTTGAGGTCCAGGATGTTGGGGAGAGACAGGTTGGGTTGAGGTCCAGGATGTTGGGGAGAGACAGGTTGGGTTGAGGTCCAGGATGTTGGGGAGAGACAGGTTGGTTGAGGTCCAGGATGTTGGGGAGAGACAGGTTGGGTTGAGGTTGGGGAGAGACAGGTTGGGTTGAGGTCCAGGATGTTGGGGAGAGACAGGTTGGGTTGAGGTCCAGGATGTTGGGGAGAGACAGGTTGGTTGAGGTCCAGGATGTTGGGGAGAGACAGGTTGGTTGAGGTCCAGGATGTTGGGGAGAGACAGGTTGGTTGAGGTCCAGGATGTTGGGGAGAGACAGGTTGGTTTGAGGTCCAGGATGTTGGGGAGAGACAGGTTGGTTGAGGTCCAGGATGTTGGGGAGAGACAGGTTGGGTTGAGGTCCAAGATGTTGGGGAGAGACAGGTTGGTTGAGGTCCAGGATGTTGGGGAGAGGCAGGTTGGGTTGAGGTCCAGGATGTTGGGGAGAGACAGGTTGGTTGAGGTCCAGGATGTTGGGGAGAGACAGGTTGGTTTGAGGTCCAGGATGTTGGGGAGAGACAGGTTGGGTTGAGGTCCAGGATGTTGGGGAGAGACAGGTTGGGTTGAGGTCCAGGATGTTGGGGAGAGACAGGTTGGGTTGAGGTCCAGGATGTTGGGGAGAGACAGGTTGGGTTGAGGTCCAGGATGTTGGGGAGAGACAGGTTGGTTGAGGTCCAGGATGTTGGGGAGAGACAGGTTGGTTGAGGTCCAGGATGTTGGGGAGAGACAGGTTGGTTGAGGTCCAGGATGTTGGGGAGAGACAGGTTGGGTTGAGGTCCAGGATGTTGGGGAGAGACAGGTTGGGTTGAGGTCCAGGATGTTGGGGAGAGACAGGTTGGGTTGAGGTCCAGGATGTTGGGGAGAGACAGGTTGGGTTGAGGTCCAGGATGTTGGGGAGAGACAGGTTGGTTGAGGTCCAGGATGTTGGGGAGAGACAGGTTGGTTGAGGAGGCTTTGGCGATGTTAAGCCTGATGTCTGTTTTTCAAAGTTCCATAAAGCGGTTGCAGTCATCAGTTGTAGGAGTGGTTGATGAGGGATCACTAGGCTTGAGCAACCGATGCATCGTGGAGAATAGGTGCTTGGGTTCGTTACGATGTGTCTCAATCAGATCGGAGTAGTCGGCTGACCTGGTCACTCTCAGTGCCGAGGAACAGGCCTTCTGGTGATCTCTGACAGAGAGCAGGTGGACAGGTCGGCCAGTTGTCCTGTATCTGCGCTCAAGCTTCCGACCCTCTGATCTGTGCGCTCTGAGCTGGTCAGTGTACCATGGGGCAGAGCGCCATGGACCACTCAGCTTATTTCAGGTGCCAGCCTGTCCAGGCACTCATGCAGGGTGTTATTATACCGGTGCACATGCTCTTCAAGTGAGAGTGCAGCATGGGGCCTGGACAGGGAAGAAGAGAGGGCAGACGTTAGCTGACTGTGGTCTGTGTCAAGCTCAGCACTCATTGTTCACTCACAGCTATGTGTGGTGTGTTCCAGCCAAGAGCAAACAACACATTCTGCTGGACCTGGACCTGGACCTGGACCTGGACCTGGACCTGGACAGGGATCTGACGAAGGACTTGGACCTGGATCTGAACCGGAACCTGCTCCTGAACCTGGTCCTGAACTTGAACCTGGTCCTGAAACTGGTCCTGGACCGGAACCTGGTCCTGAACCTGGTCCTGAACTGGAACCTGGTCCTGAACCTGAACCTGGTCCTGAACCTGGTCCTGAACCGGAACCTGGTCCTGAACCTGTGTCCAGTAACCAGCTTACTGCCGGAGACCAGAACCAGGTGTGTGAGTCTCTCTCTACCATCGGCCCTAACTGTATCCCACTGTCACAATATCCAATCTGTCCAGTTCAGGTCCAGGTTGTTTCTTTGTACCAGTGGGGAGACTTGGTTTGCAGACAAAATAAAAGGTGTTCATCGTGACACATGCTTCAAGCAACACAGACACATTGAAAACCACTAGCACAGACAAAGCTGTTTTTAAACCTCTTGGTTCTACACCTTTAGGAAGATTAACCTCCGGGCCGAAGGAAGAAGCTGAAATTCAGGGGTGGGAGTCCTCATTAAACATGGAGTTAGACAGCCTCTGTAATGGCGCGTTTCCACTGCAGCGGGTAGCTCGCTTTAAGCGTGCCGAGCCGTGCGGGGCCCGTTTTTGGTTGCGTTTCCACTTGGCCTAGTTTTGGCCCGGGGCTACTTTTTCACCTTTTTTCTGGCCCGGCTAAATCGTGGTTCTAGGGCCAGGAACGACCAGGCTTAGTCGGGCAGAGTATGCTGAACTAGAGAGAGAATCGCTGGCAAGGGGGCTACAACTACAGCAAGATGAACATATTTGACCGTGATTTAATTGTAATACACGTTTCAAAATGATGCCGAAGTAACAACACACTGATACCGGTTAGTAAAAACCATGAATTAACGCTTTGAAAAGTCTGCAGACAGACGGCAGAGAAACCCTTTTTAAAATGCGTGTTTTCTGAATGGAGATCGGCTAAGCTAACACAGTATATGCTCCGGCCGTCCACACTCACAACAACGGCCTACAGACATAAATAAACCAGCGACTGTATTCGCCATGACACAGGCAGTCTGTGGTTTGTACTTGTTTCACTTCTGTCTAGTTTCTGAACAGACATGAGGAGCTGTGAGCTCTGAGGGCTAACAGCTAACGGCTGTGTTGTTTTTCTGGGGCTCTCATTGAAGGTGACGTCACGGCTCCGCCTACACTGCGTTACTATAGTTACCGCCCCAGTTCCTAAACTGTAATGGAAGCGCAGCATTAAAGTGAGCCGGGCCTAATAAGGCCTAACCAAACCGAGCGAGGCCGAGCGAGGCCTGCAGTGGAAACGCGCCATAACTGTCTGATGAGCAGGGGCTCCAGGTTTAGCCGTGACTCACCAATCAGTCTGCTAGACCAGGGGTTCCCACACGTTGCCATGCCAAGGACCCCATATAGCATTATTCTCAGACGGGGACCCCCCTGTTGCAATTTAAAAAAAAATGATGAGTACATTATGATGGAAAATATGACATTATGACAATACATTTTCTTAATATATATTTGTACTAATAATTAATAATCAGTTATTCTTCTAAAATGTTTTTGTATTTATCTTTTGTTTCTCATTCATTACATTCATTGTGTCTTCTGTTATAAACATTCTTAACACAATATTCAACAGTAAACATATTTTAAAGCATTTTTAAAGTGATTTCTGTCTTTATAATATTGTATAATCTTGAACAGTAATATGAACAATTAACATTTATTTTTATCATTTTTTAAAGCTACTTATGCCTTAATAATATTATATATAATATTCAACAGTAATATTAACAATAAACATATTTATATTCATATATATAAACAACAATATTTGCTACATCCGTGCTCTCATCCAGCTGCAGAGCGAAATGTTCACTCGCTCTCACTTGCTCCAAAAGCTGAGCAGATACTCAGTTTCACTCTCAGTAGCGGCAGCTCGATTCTGATTGGCTTGAAGGCGGTCGTGTGATTTAAAAAAAAATGTTATAAATAGAAAATATTAAAAGATTGGCATCAAAGGACACATATATTGATAGATATGCAGTAATTAATAACATCTACAACCACAAAAAAATGTAACTTTAAAAAAATAAGAAAGTTCCCCTTTTCCTCAAACTTTGCGTGACCCCCCCTGGCGCCCCCTGGCGGCCCCCCGGGGGGTCGGGGCCCCCACTTTGAAAAACACTGTGCTAGACCACTTTATGATCTGACTGAGACAGTTTCTGCTCTTTAAAGTCAGGTTACCAAGACATGAAAGAAAAAGACAGAATTGACTGTGCGGACGGTCTTCAAGTTTAGGATTGACTTCCTGAATGTCTTTCTTGAAGTCTAAGGTATTAAAACAAGTTTAGAACCATCCATCCATCCATCTTCTCCCGCTTATCCGTGGTCGGGTCGCGGGGGTAGCAGTTCCAGCAGAGAGCCCCAAACTTTCTTTTCCCTGGCGACATCAACCAGCTCTGACTGGGGGATCCCAAGGCGCTCCCAGGCCAGCGAAGAGATATAATCCCTCCACCTGGTCCTAGGTCTACCCCTTGGTCTCTTCCCAGCTGGACGTGCCTGGAACACCTCCCTAGGGAGGCGCCCAGGTGGCATCCTAACTAGGTGCCCGAACCACCTCAACTGGCTTCTTTCGACGCGAAGGAGGAGCGGCTCAACTCCGAGTCCCTCCCTGATGACCGAACTTCTCACATTATCTCTAAGGGAGACACCAGCCACCCGGCGGAGGAAACCCATCTCGGCCGCTTGTATCCGCGATCTCGTTCTTTCGGTCATGACCCACCCTCATGACCATAGGTGAGGGTAGGAACGAAAATGGCCCGGTAGACAGAGAGCTTTGCCTTCCGGCTCAGCTCCCTTTTCGTCACAACGGTGCGGTAAAGCGACTGCAGTACCGCTCCCGCTGCTCCGATTCTCCGGCCCATCTCACGCTCCATTGTTCCCTCACTCGAGAACAAGACCCCGAGATACTTGAACTCCTAAGCCACCAGGGTGGGAGGAGGGGGTCAGGAGGACGGGACTGAACTGACCGCCCAGGGGCAAGGCAGAGGACCAGGAAGGGGTCTCGGGCGGACGGCCCGGGGGCAAGGCAGAGTCCAAAAAGGGGGATTCGGGCGGACGGCCCGGGGGCAAGGCAGAGGGCCAGGAAGGGGTCTCGGGCGGACGGCCCGGGGGTAAGGCGGAGTCCAAAAAGGGGGACTCGGGCGGACGACCCGGGGGCAAGACAGAGTCCAAGGTGGGGACCATGGAGGGGCGAAGGCAGCGGCAGGAAGAGTCAGGGGGCCGGGCCCGAGGGCGAGGCCCGCTGCACTCAGGGGGCCGGGCTCGAGGGCGAAGACCAGACAGCTCCGCAGGCCGGGCAGGAAGGCGCTGACGGGACAGCGCCAGAGGCCGGGCATGACCCGGTGTCGGAGCTGGTGGGACAGGCCTCGGCAGGATCCCCCACGGAAGAGGACCAGGACACGGGATTGGCAGGACCCCCGGCAGGAGAGCAGTCGGCGGGGCCTCCAACGGCACAGGACAAAGGGTTGGCAGGACCCCCGGCAGGAGAGCAGACGGCGGGACCCCCAACGGGACAGGACAAAGGGCCGGCAGGACCCCCGGCAGGAGAGCAGTCGGCGGGGCCTCCAACGGCACAGGACAAAGGGTTGGCAGGACCCCCGGCAGGAGAGCAGTCGGCGGGACCTCCAACGAGACAGGACAAGGAGCTGGCAGGACCCCCGGCAGGAGAGTAGACGGCGGGACCCCCAACGGGACAAGACATGGAGTTGGCAGGACCCCCGGCAGAAGAGCAGTCTGCGGGACCTCCAACGGCACAGGACATGGGGTTGGCAGGACCCCCGGCAGAAGAGTAGTCTGCGGGACCTCCAACGGCACAGGACATGGGGTTGGCAGGACCCCCGGCAGAAGAGTAGTCTGCGGGACCTCCAACGGCACAGGACCTGGGGTTGGCAGGACCCCCGGCAGAAGAGTAGTCTGCGGGACCTCCAACGGCACAGGACATGGGGTTGGCAGGACCCCCGGCAGAAGAGTAGTCTGCGGGACCTCCAACGGCACAGGACATGGGGTTGGCAGGACCCCCGGCAGAAGAGTAGTCTGCGGGACCTCCAACGGCACAGGACCTGGGGTTGGCAGGACCCCCGGCAGAAGTGTAGTCTGCGGGACCTCCAACAGCACTTCAGTAGGGACTTTAGATGGGACTAGAGAAGGGACTAGGAAAGTGACCTGAGGAGGGACTAGGGAAAGGACTAGAGAAGGGACTACAGAAGGGACCAGAGGAGGAACTAGAGAACGAAACTCGAGAGGAGACTCGAGAGGGGAACTAGAGAGGGGACTTGAGGAGGGACTAAAGGAGGGAACTGGAGAGGGGACTCCAGAGGGGACTAGAGGAGAGACTAGAGGAGGGACTAGAGGAGGGACTAGAGAAGGGAACTTGAGAGGGGACTCGAGAGGCGAACTAGAGATGCTGTATGCTGACAAATACAGAACAGAACACTCACCGAGGACAAGCCAATACACAAGACAACCCAACAAAGAGAGACAGAAAACCCAGAACTTAAATACACCCAGGACTAATCACATAAACACGAGACAGGTGAGGAGGGAGGAGAAAACACATAGGTACCAGGTGAACACAATTGGGTAATCAGAGAGGGAAACCGACAGAAAGCAAACAGGCAGGAAACGGGGGTGAACACTTTACAAAATAAAATAGGCAACCCAAAGATAGAAAAGGACAAGAAAAATACCAACACAGACAAATCCTAACAAAAACACATGTAGACCGGATAAGCGTACTCCCAGGCCCCCTCCAGGATCCTTGCGAGAGTAAAAAGCTGATCCGTCATTCCACGACCAGGACGGAATCCGCATTGTTCCTCCTCAATCTGAGATTCGACAATCGGCCGGACCCTCCTTTCGAGCACCTTGGAGTAAACTTTCCCGGGGAGGCTGAGTAGTGTGATGCCTCTGTAATTGGCACACACCCTCTGAACCACCACCCCGGTCTGCCACTCCTTCGGTACTGTTTCCGACTTCCACGCAACGTTGATGAGACGTGTCAACCATGACAGTCCCTCAACACCCAGAGCCTTCAGCATTTCCGGGCGGATCTCATCCACCCCCGGGGCTTTGCCACTGTGGAGTTGGTTGACAACCTCAGTGACCTACCCCCGGGAGATTGGTGTTGATCCCCCGTCATACTCCAGCTCTGCCTCTAACATAGAGGGCGGAGTTGTCGGGTTCAGGAGTTCCTCAAAGTGTTCCTTCCAATGCCCCAACACTCCATCAGTTGAGGTCAACAACGTCCCATCCTTACTGTACACAGCTTGGATGGTCCCCTGCTTCCCCCTCCTGAGGTGTCGGACAGTTTTCCAGAACAACTTTGGTGCCGCCCGAAAGTCCTTCTCCATGTCTTCTCCGAACTTCTCCCTCACCCGCTGCTTTGCCTCGGCCACGGATGAGGCTGCTGCCCTTCGGGCCTGTCGGTACCTTGCAACTGCCTCGGGAGTCCCCTGGGATAACAAATCCCTGAAGGCCTCCTTCTTCAGTCGGACGGCTTCCCTGACCACCGGTGTCCACCAGGAGGTTCGAGGGTTACCGCCCCTTGAGGCACCTAGGACCTTGAGACCACAGCTCCCCGCCGCGGCTTCGGCAATAGAGGCTTTGAACACCGACCACTCTGGTTCAATGTCCCCAACCTCCACAGGAATGCCCGAAAAGCTCCGCCGGAGGTGTGAGTTGAAGGCCTCCTGAACTTGGGCCTCCTCCAGACGTTCCCAGTTCACCCGAACTACACGTTTGGGCTTACCAGGTCTATCCAGAGGCTTCCCCCGCCACTCGACCCAACTCACCACCAGATGGTGATCAGTTGACAACTCCGCCCCTCTCTTTACCCGAGTGTCCAAAACATACGGCCTCAGGTCCGATGATACGATAACGAAATCGATCATGGACCTTCTGCCTAGGGTGCTCTGGTACCACGTACACTTATGAGCATCCTTATGTTCGAACATGGTGTTTGTTATGGCCAATCCATGACTAGCACAGAAGTCCAGTAACAAACCACCTCTCCGGTTCAGATCAGGGGGGCCGTTCCTCCCAATCACGCCCCTCCAAGTGTCTCCATCATTGCCCACATGTGCGTTGAAGTCTCCCAGCAAGATTAAAGAGTCCCCTTCAGGAGCCCCATACAGGACTCTTTCCAGGGTCTCCAAGAAGGCCGTATACTCTGAACTGCTGTTGGGTGCATAAGCACACACAACAGTCAGAGTTTTCCCCCCCATAACCCGCAGGCGTAGGGAGGCGACCCTCTCGTCCACTGGGGTAAACTCCAACAACGAAGCACCTAACCGGGGACTTGTGAGTATCCCCACACCCGCCCGGCGCCTCACACCTTGAGCAACTCCGGAGAAGAATAGAGTCCAACCCCTATCCAGAAGTAAGGTTCCAGAGCCGACGCTGTGCGTAGAGGTGAGCCCAACCAGATCCAACTGGTACCGCTCCACCTCCCGCACAAGCTCCGGCTCCTTCCCCCCCAGAGAGGTGACGCTCCACGTCCCCAAAGCCAGCTTCTGCCGCCCGGGTCTGGTCCGTCGAGACCCTCCGCTTTCACTGCCACCCTTCTGGCAGCGCACCCGACCCCATCGTTGTTTCCCGTAGGTGGTGGGCCCGCGGGACAGAGAAGCGGAGGTGTTGCCCACGTTGCCTTTTCGGGCTGGGCCCGGCCGGGCTCCGTGGCAAGCCCGGCCACCAGACGCTCGCCGACGAGTCCTCCTTCTGGGCCTGGCTCCAGAAGGGGACCCCGGGCTTCCTCCGGGCCGGGTATCCTCACTTCTTGTGTCGTCTTTCATGAGGTCTTTTGAACCAATCTTAGTCTGGCCCCTTGCCTGAGACCAATTTGCCATGGGAGACCCTACCAGGAACACAAGGTTCCAGACAACACAGCCCCCAGGTTCATCAGGGCACACAAACCTCTCTACCACGGTAAGGTGCTGGTTCTTCAGAGAGTTTAGAACCGATTAGGGCATTTACTAACTCCACATCTGAATTGAAGCCATCCAAAGTCACATGGCAGCTGTTCTTTGGATCCCGAAGGCCTGTTATGGTTTTCAAAAGTACAAAAATACAATACAACAACATATTGTTCTGTAAGATAAATATGTCTTTCTTGGTATCTTTGCTCTGCAGGGAGAAAAGATGGAGACACCTAGAAAAGTCCTATTAACAACTTTAAAAGATTTGAGGGAAAATGAGTTTAAAGAATTCAAGTCCCACCTGGAGGAGAAGGTCCTAGGACTCCCGAGAATCCCAAAGAGTGAACTAGAGAAAGCAGCAGACCGGCTGGACACAAGGGATCTGATGTTTCTGTACTACGGCATACACACTATTAAAGTGACCACAGCAGTTTTGAAAGAGATCCCGAGGAATGATCTTGTAGAGGAATTATCAAAAATCCCATCAGACCCTGAAGGTAGGTGTTCAAAAATGGAGTGTTACCAAAAGATAACTTTTTTTATTTTTCACAGCCATGCATCATGTGTTTAGACTCCTGATATACCCCTCAGAGAACCATCACCTCCACATGGTGTTGGGGCTGAGGTACCCCTGAAAGCAGAGAGGTTCCAGGTGAGGGGTAGTCAAACCTTTATAGATCAGCATCTTAGGAAGCCAATGACCTTTCCTGGGTTAGGAAGTTTGGCTTTCGGTCAAATTGTCCAAAATATATCGCCTTTCGTCTCTTCCTACCCACAATTCCTTAACCTCTGTGAAACATGTTGGGGTTAATGATAGGAAGATTCATCAGGACATAGGAAAAGAAACTGCCGTGCTTTGAGAGTCCGACCGCACTGACACTATCCAACGTCATTATGATTAGCAGCCGATGCTATTAAGAAGGAGAAGACGCTTTGTTTCATCCCAAAGGGGAAATTCAGCTCAGTTGTTCACTCGGTCGTGGTAACACACAGTACGATACACACACATGCACAGGACGGGTGAGAGAGGCCTGAGCAAAACAGGCGGCCAGTCTGTCCAGCGCCAGGGAGCAGTTGGGGGTTCTGTGCCTTGCTCAAGGGCAGGAGGTGAACTGGCACCTCTCCAGGAACCAGTCTACACTCCGTATTATTTTGGTCCGATCGGGACTCCAACCGGCGACCCTTCGGTTCCCAACACAAATTCCTGCAGACTGCGCCACTTAAACACTCTGCTGCATTGGCTGGGAATCTAACCGGGCATCCGGGTGAGAATTCTACCACTGAACCACCAATGCTATTTCAATCAGGAGAGACGTGGATGTATGAAATACATATTTATTACCGGGACTCATAATGTGAATGTAATAATGATTGCCAGAATTATAACAGGAGAATGGAACGGTGTTTGGCGAATAGGCCCCGGTTTGCAGGATAATCATTCAGGAGGGGGAAGAACCGCTCCGATGAAACCCCCCAAAAGAAGTGAAGTAGGATATACTGAGATGTAATGCGTTTCTTACCTTGTGGGCTGACTGCAGTGATCTATGGAGGACATGAGAGATTAACACGTGGATCAAGCAATTTGCCGGAATCAACTCCCGGGCTTACAGTCCATCCTAAGACGCTGACTGCCGAAATCAGTGCCGGGCTTATATGAAAACGACCCGAAGGTCGCCTGCCTGGCTACGCAGGGCTTGACTACGCCGACACGATGGTCGGGCGGCCTGATGATGCAGGGATCTTTATTACGAAGAGACGGAGGTCTACACAGACTCGAAGTCTACACAGACTCGATGGTCAACAGCCTGACGTTGCAGGGGTAAACATGATTGATGTGATGCCTAGGAACTCCAGGTGTGTGACAGGGCCTATAGTTCCTCGTGATTAGGAACGCTGTGCTCCAGGAGGAGTCTCTTCTTCTCTCTTCTTCTCTTTTCCCAGTTGAGCGGAGTTATAGGTTAGTAATGTTGTATTTGAACACTAGATGGCGTAGAAGGGCCACGCATGAGTGGATCTCCATGGGCAGTGGGTGATTTGAACTGGGAAGAGACAACTATTAACATTATTTGCCCGAGTAGCCGGTGCACGCGTAGTTTCTCCTAATACTCGACTCCCGCTTGAGGCTGAAAGAGTTCCGCTGAACGGATGATGGGAACTTTAAAGCGCGTCGTTAATATCTGCTTTGAAGAGCCAGCCTTGGCCTGCACGCTATTCAGATTACATTATCTCCGTGCGTAGAAGGGGGAACATTGACCGTTGTCATCGAGATTACCCTGGGCAATACCAGTCATGCTAGTAGCCTACGCTAAAGCGAATAGAGTTGTAACGAGCAGTAGCGCTGAACAAAGTGACTGAATGCGACCGCACCTTGGAACATTTATACAAGTCAGGCAGCGCTAACCAGTACTGAGATTCTGTTGATTATGTAGAACACGGTTTAATGCCACGAGATAGTGACAAGTAGTCAAGATAACTGAGTAGCTCGTTGCTAAGCAACATCACCTGTAGAATGCCAGAGCACCGGCGTTGTGATGCCGAACGGCGTAAATTCATTCTGAAACACATCGCTATGAGATGGGGAATAATGATCAGCTGCTTGTGTGACAGTGGAACAAGCTCCGGTGCACAACGCCCTGCAGCGGCGTTAATGCCGCTGAACCACATGATAGCCGATGCATCACGGCATCCTAGAAAAGTATAAGGTTGAAGAAGTAGCTTAGTTCTTAATTGAATCTGCTTCGTATGATTAAAACTACCTGACGCAATCCTCTATTGATGTTTGTTTGACAGCGGTATTGGGAGAAAACGGCGACGTAAACAATTACGTGATGACGCAAACAATGACGCAATATTTCACCTTGAACCTAATTCACCTCTGGAACGTTTACGGATTTAAAAGTGGATCAGAATTGTGAACAAATTTGGACAGTGCTGCCGAAAAGTGTTGTTGTCGTAGATCCAGCCGTTGGTGCGCCGAGAAACTGAATATTTCTTAGAGGGAAAAAGAACATCTCGTGAATTTGCAAACTGCCTCTTGCCAGCGCTACACCTGTCACCTTGTTTTAGAGGTGAGGCGCAGGAGAAAAGAGGCGAGAGCCTGGGCTGTGCAATAAACCTGCTAGCCGCCTATGACGCACTTAGTGTCCAGTACTGACTACTGAGCGGGGAGGAGAAGTAGCTTCTATGGGATGTAGCTTAAGCCCTGCCAATGGGAGGGGCTGTGGTTCAAGCCAGAAATGTGTAAAGCTTCGCATGCGATGAGGGCCCGTTCCGCGTGAAGCCGGAAGCGCCGCATTTGGGCGGCCCTGATGCCAGTGATGCCCTCTCGAGAGACTGAAGGCATGCGTCAATTGTTTGCATGAAGTAGGCCATTTCCATTAATCCGGAGGTACTTCCGTGGAGCCGGATTTCCTTGGCCTTTCCTCCCGCGTCCAGGTTTGCGGGGTGGGCCGGCTGGAACCGCTAACCGCGCTGGGGAATGCCGCCTGTAGCTTTATCCGCAAGACTGCGGAGCTCATGAAGATATGCCTGGAGCTGTTACGAAGCTCTGCTGCTGCAGTTGGGGAAGGAGGAGCAAGTGGGCTGCTGGGGCATACCGAGCGCAGTTTGAAAAAGTCGAATCTCAGGCCTTGAGTCGGCCCGGATCAAGATCCCTGTTCGTGGTCTGAGTACTCTGAATCGGACGTCTTGAGAATCATAATACCAAGAATTACGAAGTTACTTTGCCGATAACCGTCTGTGTCTTGCGTTTTGTCAGCTGACAAGAGGGAAGAGCAGATACAAAGGGATTAGCGGGTGCTATGATAGGCTTGTGAGAATGGAGAGACGAGAGATTGGTTAGCTGGGGAGTGACGCCCCCGATCACTTAATGAGGGAGGAGAGGGTAATGAAGTGACGTGTAATCTGAATGAAGAGCTTGGTCTTCCTGACTTGAACTTGCGCTAAGCTTCATATTAACGAGTTTATCCTGGTGGGACATTGGAGATATGTAATACAAGTGGGTGATGCTAAAAGCCAGCGTTGGGGAGGGGATGGCTCAGAGGAATGACCAGAAAGTCATCAGTGTGCTCTGAAATGGCAGTGAGTCCTTGAGTGCTACGTTTTCCCAGGAAACGGCCATTTCTGTTTGGAATGAGGTTCGTCCTGCCGAACTGTCAGATCTCTCAGGAGGAGGAGTCATGGATAAACCCCGGCTGTTTCCCACAGTGTAGGTTAGCTGCTGACTCAGTCTCAGGATGTTGAATGGGACTGTCCTAGTCATTACTAATGGCCCAGCCGCCTACAGGTGGAAGGGGGTATTATTGCCGTCCTACATGACTTGGTGAGGAAGGGACGGGTTATTACTGGGACCCCCCCAGGGTGTCTTGTAGATGGTAGCTACTGCAGAGTATACTGCAACACAGTAAGAGCCATCCACTTCCTGTATAGCTGGAGAGAGAGCTGTGTCCACACCGTCAGTGGGTGTTGGGATCTGCTGGTAGCAGCAGGAATACGAGTCAGTCAGGTTTAGGGCCATGGTTCTCTGTGGGAGAACTGATGGTTCTCTGTGGGGTGGAACTTATACTGGACAATGTACGGATAAATATGCAACAAGATCCAGTGACTTGATATGAGGAAATAACCTGCTATTTTGTCAGAAAGGGTCCAATTAGAAGGAAATCTTTTGATGTGTCTTTCGTGTAATGTCTTTCTATTCATTCAGATATTCTCACGAAGTGCCAGGTGAACTCAAATCAAACCTAAGAAAGAAAAAATTGAAAATGTCACATTTATGGAAAAATCGTATTCCCTACATAAAATCTACACGGAGATCTACATCACCAGGGGAGACCACCACAGAGGTCAACAAGGAACATGAGATCAGACAGATCGAACAAGCATCCAGTCAACCAGGACAGACCAGAAACCGCCTATCAGACAAGAAGACCTACTTTAAAGGCTCAACTGAACGAGGTAAACCACATCAGAGCATTGCTGACAAGGGAGTGGTCTGGCATTGGGAAACAGTCTTAACACAGAAGTTTCCACTCTGGACTGGGCTTGCACTGCCCCGGCAAAGCCCACCAGGACATTCCAGTTCATATTTCCATTCACCTTCAGAGAGCTGAATGTGAGAGTGAATGAAAGTACAGCTGGGTGGAACTCGTTCATCACTTCTTCCTGAAACCAGAGACGCAGGAATCTGCAGGTTCGATCAGTTCCCGGTCGTGTTCATCTTTGACGGTCTGGATGAGTGTCGACTTCCTCTGGACTTCCTCAACACTAAGATCCTGACTGATATCACAGAGTCCACCTCAGTGGATCGGCTGCTGGCAAACCTCATCAGGGGGAAGCTGCTTCCCTCTGCTCGCCTCTGGATAACCACACGCCCTGCAGCAGCCAATCAGATCCCTCCTGAGTGTGTGGACATGATCACAGAGGTCCGAGGGTTCACTGACCCACAGAAGGAGGAGTACTTCAGGAAGAGATTCACAGATCAGGAGAAGGCCGGCACCATCATCTCCCACATCAAGACCTCACGAAGCCTCCACATCATGTGCCACATCCCAGTCTTCTGCTGGATCTCTGCTTCAGTTCTGGAGGACATGTTGAAAACTGAGGAGGAAAGCTGCCCAAGACCCTGACTGAGATGTACATCCACTTCCTGGTGATTCAGTCCAAAGTGAACGTCAAGTATGATGGAGGAGCTGAGACAGATCCACACTGGAGTCCAGAGAGCAGGATGAAGATGATGGAGGCTCTGGGGAAACTGGCTTTTGAGCAGCTGAGAAAGGCAACCTGATCTTCTATGAGTCCGACAGAGTGTGGCATCGATATCAAAGCAGCCTCAGTGTACTCAGGAGTGTTCACACAGGTCTTTAGAGAGGTGAGAGGAACGTACAAGAACACAGTGCTTCGTCCATCTGAGCGTTCAGGAGTTTCTGGCTGCTCTTCATGTCCATCTGACCTTCATCAACTCTGGGGTCAACCTGCTGGCAGAAGAACCAACAACCTCTGGCTGCCTAAACTCTTCAGACCCAAACCTGAACTAACACATCTCTACCAGAGTGCTGTGGACCAGGCCTTACAGAGTGCAAACGGACACCTGGACTTGTTCCTCCGCTTCCCTCCTCCTCCGCTTCCTCCTGGGTCTTTCACTGCAGACCAATCAGGAACTCCTACGAGGCCTGGTGACGCAGACAGGAAGTAGTGCAGAGATCAACCAGAAACAGTGGAATACATCAAGAGAAAGATAGGAAAGAACCCGTCTCCGGAGAAAAGCATCAACCTGTTCCACTGTCTGAATGAACTGAATGATCGTTCTCTAGTGAAGGAGATCCAACAGTCCCTGAGTTCAGGAAGTCTCTCCACAGAGGATCTGTCTCCTGGTCAGTGGTCAGCTCTGGTCTTCATCTTGCTGTCATCAAAAGAAGATCTGGACGTGTTTGACCTGAAGAAATACTCTGCTTCAGAGGAGGCTCTTCTGAGGCTGCTGCCAGTGGTCAAAGCCTCCAGGAAGGCTCTGTAAGTGGAGATAAATCTATATTAACTAGGAACAGTTTGAGACATGAGAATAAAACTGTTGTGTTCACTGCTGATCTTTCCCCAGGCTGAGTGGCTGCAAGCTGTCAGAGAGAAGCTGGGCAGCTCTGTCCTCAGTCCTCAGCTCCCAGTCCTCCAGTCTGAGAGATCTGGACCTGAGTAACAACGACCTGAAGGATTCAGGAGTGAAGCGGCTGTCTGCTGGACTGGAGAGTCCTCACTGTGAACTGAAGACTCTCAGGTCAGAGTTCAGCCGACATGTTAACCGTCATTTCTATCGACTAATTTCCAGTTTGTTGTTTATTTTTTCTCAAAACAATAAACCACAAAACCATGATAACAATCTTATTATATTTGAAGACAGATGGCGTCACTTATCTACATCTCAATGTATCTGACTCATTGACCAACCTAAACATGCACAGACGAACAGATGGTATCATTTGACAAAGGAACTAGAAAAGATTGTATGTTGAAACCTTGCGCTCAATCACATTTATTATTAACCTGTTTAGCACGAAGGCCCCCGCCCGCGGGGCTGCTGGTTTTTTTCCACGAAACTGTGTCTCAGGGCTTCTTAACATTTAAAAACCTATTGATGTGTCATACCCACTTAACGGGAAGAAACTCAGCTAACTGACGATACAAACCATTTTTACCGAAACAAAACACAATTCTCACAAGAATCGTCTAAGTGAGCCCTGAGCGAAAATATGCTAACACACTTAGCACAGAACTCACGGTAAAATACCCTTGTTACTTATCGGATCTGGAAAAATAAGATATCGATTAGCAAGCTGAAATTCCACAGATTCCAGAAATATAAGTATCACCACTGAGCGATCAAAACTCGTGACAGGGGAAGCAAACCCAGACATCACAGCAAGTAGCTTTACGGAGCAAACACGGACATTGTCTTACCTTAGCTGTTGTTCTGATCAAAAGTCGTGTTCAATGGCATTAAAAGATAAAAACGCGGCTGAAGGTTAATCCATAGGTTAATCCAATGTATCTGTGTCACTTTGAAATGATTACTGAAAATCCATCTTCAGATTTATATCAAAAACTGAGTTTTACCCTTGTTATGTATTAATTTCTTTCAAGGTTAACTGGCTGCAAGCTGTCAGAGAAGCTGTGCAGCTCTGTCCTCAGTCCTCAGCTCCCAGTCCTCCAGTCTGAGAGATCTGGACCTGAGTAACAACGACCTGAAGGATTCAGGAGTGAAGCTGCTGTCTGCTGGACTGGAGAGTCCACACTGTGAACTGAAGACTCTCAGGTCAGAGTTCAGCCGACATGTTAACCGTCATTTCTATCGACTAATTTCCAGTTTGTTGTTTATTTTTCTTCAAAACAATAAACCACAAAACCATGATAACAATCTTATTATATTTGAAGACAGATGGCGTCACTTATCTACATCTCAATGTATCTGACTCATTGACCAACCTAAACATGCACAGACGAACAGATGGTATCATTTGACAAAGGAACTAGAAAAGATTGTATGTTGAAACCTTGCGCTCAATCACATTTTATTAAAGGAATGTTGTTATGTATTAATTTCTTTCAAGGTTAACTGGCTGTGAGCTGTCAGAGAGAAGCTGTGCAGCTCTGTCCTCAGTCCTCAGCTCCCAGTCCTCCAGTCTGAGAGATCTGGACCTGAGTAACAACGACCTGAAGGATTCAGGAGTGAAGCTGCTGTCTGCTGGACTGGAGAGTCCACACTGTGAACTGGAGACTCTCAGGTCAGAGTTCAGCCGACATGTTAACCGTCATTTCTATCGACTAATTTCCAGTTTTATCTAATATTGGTTAATAATAGATTTAGATTTTCCTTTGGCTTGTTGTTTATTTTTGTCTTCAAAAACCATAAAACCATGATAACAATCTTATTATATTTGAATATTTGAAGACAGATGGCGTCACTTATCTACATCTCAATGTATCTGACTGATTGACCAACCCAAACATGCACAGACGAACAGATGGTATCATTTGACAAAAGAACTAGAAAAGATTGTATGTTGAAACCTTGCGCTCAATCACATTTATTATTAACCTGTTTAGTTTGAAGGCCCCCGCCCGCGGGGCTGCTGGTTTTTTTCCACGAAACTGTGTCTCAGGGCTTCTTAACATTTAAAAACCTATTGATGTGTCATACCCACTTAACGGGAAGAAACTCAGCTAACTGACGATACAAACCATTTTTACCGAAACAAAACACAATTCTCACAAGAATCGTCTAAGTGAGCCCTGAGCGAAAAGATGCTAACACACTTAGCACAGAACTCACGGTAAAATACCCTTGTTACTTATCGGATCTGCAAAAATAAGATATCGATTAGCAAGCTGAAATTCAACCGAAATATAGGTATCACCACTGAGCGATCAAAACTCGTGACAGGGGAAGCAAACCCAGACATCACACCAAGTAGCTTTACGGAGCAAACACGGACATTGTCTTACCTTAGCTGTTGTTCTGATCAAAAGTCGTGTTCAATGGCATTAAAAGATAAAAACGCGGCTGAAGGTTAATCCATAGGTTAATCCAATGTATCTGTGTCACTTTGAAATGATTACTGAAAATCCATCTTCAGATTTATATCAAAAACTGAGTTTTACCCTTGTTATGTATTAATTTCTTTCAAGGTTAACTGGCTGCAAGCTGTCAGAGAGAAGCTGTGCAGCTCTGTCCTCAGTCCTCAGCTCCCAGTCCTCCAGTCTGAGAGATCTGGACCTGAGTAACAACGACCTGAAGGATTCAGGAGTGAAGCTGCTGTCTGCTGGACTGGAGAGTCCACACTGTGAACTGAAGACTCTCAGGTCAGAGTTCAGCCGACATGTTAACCGTCATTTCTATCGATCTAATTTCCAGTTTGTTGTTTATTTTTCTTCAAAACAATAAACCACAAAACCATGATAACAATCTTATTATAGGACACATATATTGATAGATATGCAGTAATTAATAACATCTACAACCACAAAAAAATGTAACTTTAAAAAAATAAGAAAGTTCCCCTTTTCCTCAAACTTTGCGTGACCCCCCCTGGCGCCCCCTGGCGGCCCCCCGGGGGGTCGGGGCCCCCACTTTGAAAAACACTGTGCTAGACCACTTTATGATCTGACTGAGACAGTTTCTGCTCTTTAAAGTCAGGTTACCAAGACATGAAAGAAAAAGACAGAATTGACTGTGCGGACGGTCTTCAAGTTTAGGATTGACTTCCTGAATGTCTTTCTTGAAGTCTAAGGTATTAAAACAAGTTTAGAACCATCCATCCATCCATCCTCCCGCTTATCCGTGGTCGGGTCGCGGGGGTAGCAGTTCCAGCAGAGAGCCCCAAACTTTCTTTTCCCTGGCGACATCAACCAGCTCTGACTGGGGGATCCCAAGGCGCTCCCAGGCCAGCGAAGAGATATAATCCTCCCTGGTCCTAGTCTACCCCTTGGTCTCTTCCCAGCTGGACGTGCCTGGAACACCTCCCTAGGGAGCGCCCAGGTGGCATCCTAACTAGGTGCCCGAAACCACCTCAACTGGCTTCTTTCGACGCGAAGGAGAGCGCTCAACTCCGAGTCCCTCCCTGATGACCGAACTTCTCACATTATCTCTAAGGGAGACACCCAGCCACCCGGCGGAGGAAACCCATCTCGGCCGCTTGTATCCGCGATCTCGTTCTTTCGGTCATGACCCACCCCTCATGACCATAGGTGAGGTAGGAACGAAAATGGCCCGGTAGACAGAGAGCTTTGCCTTCCGGCTCAGCTCCCTTTTCGTCACAACGGTGCGGTAAAGCGACTGCAGTACCGCTCCCGCTGCTCCGATTCTCCGGCCCATCTCACGCTCCATTGTTCCCTCACTCGAGAACAAGACCCCGAGATACTTGAACTCCTAAGCCACCAGGGTGGGAGGAGGGGGTCAGGAGGACGGGACTGAACTGACCGCCCAGGGGCAAGGCAGAGGACCAGGAAGGGGTCTCGGGCGGACGGCCCGGGGGCAAGGCAGAGTCCAAAAAGGGGGATTCGGGCGGACGGCCCGGGGGCAAGGCAGAGGGCCAGGAAGGGGTTCTCGGGCGGACGGCCCGGGGGTAAGGCGGAGTCCAAAAAGGGGGGACTCGGGCGGACGACCCGGGGGCAAGACAGAGTCCAAGGTGGGGACCATGGAGGGGCGAAGGCAGCGGCAGGAAGAGTCAGGGGGCCGGGCCCGAGGGCGAGGCCCGCTGCACTCAGGGGGCCGGGCTCGAGGGCGAAGACCAGACAGCTCCGCAGGCCGGGCAGGAAGGCGCTGACGGGACAGCGCCAGAGGGCCGGGCATGACCCGGTGTCGGAGCTGGTGGGACAGGCCTCGGCAGGATCCCCCACGGAAGAGGACCAGGACACGGGATTGGCAGGACCCCCGGCAGGAGAGCAGTCGGCGGGGCCTCCAACGGCACAGGACAAAGGGTTGGCAGGACCCCCGGCAGGAGAGCAGACGGCGGGACCCCCAACGGGACAGGACAAAGGGCCGGCAGGACCCCCGGCAGGAGAGCAGTCGGCGGGGCCTCCAACGGCACAGGACAAAGGGTTGGCAGGACCCCCGGCAGGAGAGCAGTCGGCGGGACCTCCAACGAGACAGGACAAGGAGCTGGCAGGACCCCCGGCAGGAGAGTAGACGGCGGGACCCCCAACGGGACAAGACATGGAGTTGGCAGGACCCCCGGCAGAAGAGCAGTCTGCGGGACCTCCAACGGCACAGGACATGGGGTTGGCAGGACCCCCGGCAGAAGAGTAGTCTGCGGGACCTCCAACGGCACAGGACATGGGGTTGGCAGGACCCCCGGCAGAAGAGTAGTCTGCGGGACCTCCAACGGCACAGGACCAGGGGTTGGCAGGACCCCCGGCAGAAGAGTAGTCTGCGGGACCTCCAACGGCACAGGACATGGGGTTGGCAGGACCCCCGGCAGAAGAGTAGTCTGCGGGACCTCCAACGGCACAAGACATGGAGTTGGCAGGACCCCCGGCAGAAGAGTAGTCTGCGGGACCTCCAACGGCACAGGACATGGGGTTGGCAGGACCCCCGGCAGAAGTGTAGTCTGCGGGACCTCCAACAGCACTTCAGTAGGGACTTTAGATGGGACTAGAGAAGGGACTAGGAAAGTGACCTGAGGAGGGACTAGGGAAAGGACTAGAGAAGGGACTACAGAAGGGACCAGAGGAGGAACTAGAGAACGAAACTCGAGAGGAGACTCGAGAGGGGAACTAGAGAGGGGACTTGAGGAGGGACTAAAGGAGGGAACTGGAGAGGGGACTCCAGAGGGGACTAGAGGAGAGACTAGAGGAGGGACTAGAGGAGGGACTAGAGAAGGGAACTTGAGAGGGGACTCGAGAGGCGAACTAGAGATGCTGTATGCTGACAAATACAGAACAGAACACTCACCGAGGACAAGCCAATACACAAGACAACCCAACAAAGAGAGACAGAAAACCCAGAACTTAAATACACCCAGGACTAATCACATAAACACGAGACAGGTGAGGAGGGAGGAGAAAACACATAGGTACCAGGTGAACACAATTGGGTAATCAGAGAGGGAAACCGACAGAAAGCAAACAGGCAGGAAACGGGGGTGAACACTTTACAAAATAAAATAGGCAACCCAAAGATAGAAAAGGACAAGAAAAATACCAACACAGACAAATCCTAACAAAAACACATGTAGACCGGATAAGCGTACTCCCAGGCCCCCTCCAGGATCCTTGCGAGAGTAAAAAGCTGATCCGTCATTCCACGACCAGGACGGAATCCGCATTGTTCCTCCTCAATCTGAGATTCGACAATCGGCCGGACCCTCCTTTCGAGCACCTTGGAGTAAACTTTCCCGGGGAGGCTGAGTAGTGTGATGCCTCTGTAATTGGCACACACCCTCTGAACCACCACCCCGGTCTGCCACTCCTTCGGTACTGTTTCCGACTTCCACGCAACGTTGATGAGACGTGTCAACCATGACAGTCCCTCAACACCCAGAGCCTTCAGCATTTCCGGGCGGATCTCATCCACCCCCGGGGCTTTGCCACTGTGGAGTTGGTTGACAACCTCAGTGACCTACCCCCGGGAGATTGGTGTTGATCCCCCGTCATACTCCAGCTCTGCCTCTAACATAGAGGGCGGAGTTGTCGGGTTCAGGAGTTCCTCAAAGTGTTCCTTCCAATGCCCCAACACTCCATCAGTTGAGGTCAACAACGTCCCATCCTTACTGTACACAGCTTGGATGGTCCCCTGCTTCCCCCTCCTGAGGTGTCGGACAGTTTTCCAGAACAACTTTGGTGCCGCCCGAAAGTCCTTCTCCATGTCTTCTCCGAACTTCTCCCTCACCCGCTGCTTTGCCTCGGCCACGGATGAGGCTGCTGCCCTTCGGGCCTGTCGGTACCTTGCAACTGCCTCGGGAGTCCCCTGGGATAACAAATCCCTGAAGGCCTCCTTCTTCAGTCGGACGGCTTCCCTGACCACCGGTGTCCACCAGGAGGTTCGAGGGTTACCGCCCCTTGAGGCACCTAGGACCTTGAGACCACAGCTCCCCGCCGCGGCTTCGGCAATAGAGGCTTTGAACACCGACCACTCTGGTTCAATGTCCCCAACCTCCACAGGAATGCCCGAAAAGCTCCGCCGGAGGTGTGAGTTGAAGGCCTCCTGAACTTGGGCCTCCTCCAGACGTTCCCAGTTCACCCGAACTACACGTTTGGGCTTACCAGGTCTATCCAGAGGCTTCCCCCGCCACTCGACCCAACTCACCACCAGATGGTGATCAGTTGACAACTCCGCCCCTCTCTTTACCCGAGTGTCCAAAACATACGGCCTCAGGTCCGATGATACGATAACGAAATCGATCATGGACCTTCTGCCTAGGGTGCTCTGGTACCACGTACACTTATGAGCATCCTTATGTTCGAACATGGTGTTTGTTATGGCCAATCCATGACTAGCACAGAAGTCCAGTAACAAACCACCTCTCCGGTTCAGATCAGGGGGGCCGTTCCTCCCAATCACGCCCCTCCAAGTGTCTCCATCATTGCCCACATGTGCGTTGAAGTCTCCCAGCAAGATTAAAGAGTCCCCTTCAGGAGCCCCATACAGGACTCTTTCCAGGGTCTCCAAGAAGGCCGTATACTCTGAACTGCTGTTGGGTGCATAAGCACACACAACAGTCAGAGTTTTCCCCCCCATAACCCGCAGGCGTAGGGAGGCGACCCTCTCGTCCACTGGGGTAAACTCCAACAACGAAGCACCTAACCGGGGACTTGTGAGTATCCCCCACACCCGCCCGGCGCCTCACACCTTGAGCAACTCCGGAGAAGAATAGAGTCCAACCCCTATCCAGAAGTAGGTTCCAGAGCCGACGCTGTGCGTAGAGGTGAGCCCAACCAGATCCAACTGGTACCGCTCCACCTCCCGCACAAGCTCCGGCTCCTTCCCCCCCAGAGAGGTGACGCTCCACGTCCCCAAAGCCAGCTTCTGCCGCCCGGGTCTGGTCCGTCGAGACCCTCCGCTTTCACTGCCACCCTTCTGGCAGCGCACCCGACCCCATCGTTGTTTCCCGTAGGTGGTGGGCCCGCGGGACAGAGAAGCGGAGGTGTTGCCCACGTTGCCTTTTCGGGCTGGGCCCGGCCGGGCTCCGTGGCAAGCCCGGCCACCAGACGCTCGCCGACGAGTCCTCCTTCTGGGCCTGGCTCCAGAAGGGGACCCCGGGCTTCCTCCGGGCCGGGTATCCTCACTTCTTGTGTCGTCTTTCATGAGGTCTTTTGAACCAATCTTAGTCTGGCCCCTTGCCTGAGACCAATTTGCCATGGGAGACCCTACCAGGAACACAAGGTTCCAGACAACACAGCCCCCCAGGTTCATCAGGGCACACAAACCTCTCTACCACGGTAAGGTGCTGGTTCTTCAGAGAGTTTAGAACCGATTAGGGCATTTACTAACTCCACATCTGAATTGAAGCCATCCAAAGTCACATGGCAGCTGTTCTTTGGATCCCGAAGGCCTGTTATGGTTTTCAAAAGTACAAAAATACAATACAACAACATATTGTTCTGTAAGATAAATATGTCTTTCTTGGTATCTTTGCTCTGCAGGGAGAAAAGATGGAGACACCTAGAAAAGTCCTATTAACAACTTTAAAAGATTTGAGGGAAAATGAGTTTAAAGAATTCAAGTCCCACCTGGAGGAGAAGGTCCTAGGACTCCCGAGAATCCCAAAGAGTGAACTAGAGAAAGCAGCAGACCGGCTGGACACAAGGGATCTGATGTTTCTGTACTACGGCATACACACTATTAAAGTGACCACAGCAGTTTTGAAAGAGATCCCGAGGAATGATCTTGTAGAGGAATTATCAAAAATCCCATCAGACCCTGAAGGTAGGTGTTCAAAAATGGAGTGTTACCAAAAGATAACTTTTTTTATTTTTCACAGCCATGCATCATGTGTTTAGACTCCTGATATACCCCTCAGAGAACCATCACCTCCACATGGTGTTGGGGCTGAGGTACCCCTGAAAGCAGAGAGGTTCCAGGTGAGGGGTAGTCAAACCTTTATAGATCAGCATCTTAGGAAGCCAATGACCTTTCCTGGGTTAGGAAGTTTGGCTTTCGGTCAAATTGTCCAAAATATATCGCCTTTCGTCTCTTCCTACCCACAATTCCTTAACCTCTGTGAAACATGTTGGGGTTAATGATAGGAAGATTCATCAGGACATAGGAAAAGAAACTGCCGTGCTTTGAGAGTCCGACCGCACTGACACTATCCAACGTCATTATGATTAGCAGCCGATGCTATTAAGAAGGAGAAGACGCTTTGTTTCATCCCAAAGGGGAAATTCAGCTCAGTTGTTCACTCGGTCGTGGTAACACACAGTACGATACACACACATGCACAGGACGGGTGAGAGAGGCCTGAGCAAAACAGGCGGCCAGTCTGTCCAGCGCCAGGGAGCAGTTGGGGGTTCTGTGCCTTGCTCAAGGGCAGGAGGTGAACTGGCACCTCTCCAGGAACCAGTCTACACTCCGTATTATTTTGGTCCGATCGGGACTCCAACCGGCGACCCTTCGGTTCCCAACACAAATTCCTGCAGACTGCGCCACTTAAACACTCTGCTGCATTGGCTGGGAATCTAACCGGGCATCCGGGTGAGAATTCTACCACTGAACCACCAATGCTATTTCAATCAGGAGAGACGTGGATGTATGAAATACATATTTATTACCGGGACTCATAATGTGAATGTAATAATGATTGCCAGAATTATAACAGGAGAATGGAACGGTGTTTGGCGAATAGGCCCCGGTTTGCAGGATAATCATTCAGGAGGGGGAAGAACCGCTCCGATGAAACCCCCCAAAAGAAGTGAAGTAGGATATACTGAGATGTAATGCGTTTCTTACCTTGTGGGCTGACTGCAGTGATCTATGGAGGACATGAGAGATTAACACGTGGATCAAGCAATTTGCCGGAATCAACTCCCGGGCTTACAGTCCATCCTAAGACGCTGACTGCCGAAATCAGTGCCGGGCTTATATGAAAACGACCCGAAGGTCGCCTGCCTGGCTACGCAGGGCTTGACTACGCCGACACGATGGTCGGGCGGCCTGATGATGCAGGGATCTTTATTACGAAGAGACGGAGGTCTACACAGACTCGAAGTCTACACAGACTCGATGGTCAACAGCCTGACGTTGCAGGGTAAACATGATTGATGTGATGCCTAGGAACTCCAGGTGTGTGACAGGGCCTATAGTTCCTCGTGATTAGGAACGCTGTGCTCCAGGAGGAGTCTCTTCTTCTCTCTTCTTCTCTTTTCCCAGTTGAGCGGAGTTATAGGTTAGTAATGTTGTATTTGAACACTAGATGGCGTAGAAGGGCCACGCATGAGTGGATCTCCATGGGCAGTGGGTGATTTGAACTGGGAAGAGACAACTATTAACATTATTTGCCCGAGTAGCCGGTGCACGCGTAGTTTCTCCTAATACTCGACTCCCGCTTGAGGCTGAAAGAGTTCCGCTGAACGGATGATGGGAACTTTAAAGCGCGTCGTTAATATCTGCTTTGAAGAGCCAGCCTTGGCCTGCACGCTATTCAGATTACATTATCTCCGTGCGTAGAAAGGGGGAACATTGACCGTTGTCATCGAGATTACCCTGGGCAATACCAGTCATGCTAGTAGCCTACGCTAAAGCGAATAGAGTTTGTAACGAGCAGTAGCGCTGAACAAAGTGACTGAATGCGACCGCACCTTGGAACATTTATACAAGTCAGGCAGCGCTAACCAGTACTGAGATTCTGTTGATTATGTAGAACACGGTTTAATGCCACGAGATAGTGACAAGTAGTCAAGATAACTGAGTAGCTCGTTGCTAAGCAACATCACCTGTAGAATGCCAGAGCACCGGCGTTGTGATGCCGAACGGCGTAAATTCATTCTGAAACACATCGCTATGAGATGGGGAATAATGATCAGCTGCTTGTGTGACAGTGGAACAAGCTCCGGTGCACAACGCCCTGCAGCGGCGTTAATGCCGCTGAACCACATGATAGCCGATGCATCACGGCATCCTAGAAAAGTATAAGGTTGAAGAAGTAGCTTAGTTCTTAATTGAATCTGCTTCGTATGATTAAAACTACCTGACGCAATCCTCTATTGATGTTTGTTTGACAGCGGTATTGGGAGAAAACGGCGACGTAAACAATTACGTGATGACGCAAACAATGACGCAATATTTCACCTTGAACCTAATTCACCTCTGGAACGTTTACGGATTTAAAAGTGGATCAGAATTGTGAAACAAATTTGGGACAGTGCTGCCGAAAAGTGTTGTTGTCGTAGATCCAGCCGTTGGTGCGCCGAGAAACTGAATATTTCTTAGAGGGAAAAAGAACATCTCGTGAATTTGCAAACTGCCTCTTGCCAGCGCTACACCTGTCACCTTGTTTTAGAGGTGAGGCGCAGGAGAAAAGAGGCGAGAGCCTGGGCTGTGCAATAAACCTGCTAGCCGCCTATGACGCACTTAGTGTCAGTACTGACTACTGAGCGGGGAGGAGAAGTAGCTTCTATGGGATGTAGCTTAAGCCCTGCCAATGGGAGGGGCTGTGGTTCAAGCCAGAAATGTGTAAAGCTTCGCATGCGATGAGGGCCCGTTCCGCGTGAAGCCGGAAGCGCCGCATTTGGGCGGCCCTGATGCCAGTGATGCCCTCTCGAGAGACTGAAGGCATGCGTCAATTGTTTGCATGAAGTAGGCCATTTCCATTAATCCGGAGGTACTTCCGTGGAGCCGGATTTCCTTGGCCTTTCCTCCCGCGTCCAGGTTTGCGGGGTGGCCGGCTGGAACCGCTAACCGCGCTGGGGAATGCCGCCTGTAGCTTTATCCGCAAGACTGCGGAGCTCATGAAGATATGCCTGGAGCTGTTACGAAGCTCTGCTGCTGCAGTTGGGGAAGGAGGAGCAAGTGGGCTGCTGGGGCATACCGAGCGCAGTTTGAAAAAGTCGAATCTCAGGCCTTGAGTCGGCCCGGATCAAGATCCCTGTTCGTGGTCTGAGTACTCTGAATCGGACGTCTTGAGAATCATAATACCAAGAATTACGAAGTTACTTTGCCGATAACCGTCTGTGTCTTGCGTTTTGTCAGCTGACAAGAGGGAAGAGCAGATACAAAGGGATTAGCGGGTGCTATGATAGGCTTGTGAGAATGGAGAGACGAGAGATTGGTTAGCTGGGGAGTGACGCCCCCGATCACTTAATGAGGGAGGAGAGGGTAATGAAGTGACGTGTAATCTGAATGAAGAGCTTGGTCTTCCTGATTGAACTTGCGCTAAGCTTCATATTAACGAGTTTATCCTGGTGGGACATTGGAGATATGTAATACAAGTGGGTGATGCTAAAAGCCAGCGTTGGGGAGGGGATGGCTCAGAGGAATGACCAGAAAGTCATCAGTGTGCTCTGAAATGGCAGTGAGTCCTTGAGTGCTACGTTTTCCCAGGAAACGGCCATTTCTGTTTGGAATGAGGTTCGTCCTGCCGAACTGTCAGATCTCTCAGGAGGAGGAGTCATGGATAAACCCCGGCTGTTTCCCACAGTGTAGGTTAGCTGCTGACTCAGTCTCAGGATGTTGAATGGGACTGTCCTAGTCATTACTAATGGCCCAGCCGCCTACAGGTGGAAGGGGGTATTATTTGCCGTCCTACATGACTTGGTGAGGAAGGGACGGGTTATTACTGGGACCCCCCAGGGTGTCTTGTAGATGGTAGGCTACTGCAGGAGTATACTGCAACACAGTAAGAGCCATCCACTTCCTGTATAGCTGGAGAGAGAGCTGTGTCCACACCGTCAGTGGGTGTTGGGATCTGCTGGTAGCAGCAGGAATACGAGTCAGTCAGGTTTAGGGCCATGGTTCTCTGTGGGAGAACTGATGGTTCTCTGTGGGGTGGAACTTATACTGGACAATGTACGGATAAATATGCAACAAGATCCAGTGACTTGATATGAGGAAAATAACCTGCTATTTTGTCAGAAATGGGTCCAATTAGAAGGAAATCTTTTGATGTGTCTTTCGTGTAAATGTCTTTCTTATTCATTCAGATATTCTCACGAAGTGCCAAGGTGAACTCAAATCAAACCTGAAAGAAAAAATTGAAAATGTCACATTTATGGAAAAATCGTATTCCCTACATAAAATCTACACGGAGATCTACATCACCAGGGGAGACACCACAGAGGTCAACAAGGAACATGAGATCAGACAGATCGAACAAGCATCCAGTAAACCAGACAGACCAGAAACAGCCATCAGACAAGAAGACCTCTTTAAAGGCTCAACTGAAAGAGGTAAACCAATCAGAGCAGTGCTGACAAAGGGAGTGGCTGGCATTGGGAAAACAGTCTTAACACAGAAGTTCACTCTGGACTGGGCTGAAGGCAAAGCCCACCAGGACATCCAGTTCATATTTCCATTCACCTTCAGAGAGCTGAATGTGGAGAGTGATGAAAAGTACAGCTTGGTGGAACTCGTTCATCACTTCTTCCCTGAAACCAGAGACGCAGGAATCTGCAGGTTCGATCAGTTCCCGGTCGTGTTCATCTTTGACGGTCTGGATGAGAGTCGACTTCCTCTGGACTTCCTCAACACTAAGATCCTGACTGATATCACAAAGTCCACCTCAGTGGACCGGCTGCTGACAAACCTCATCAGGGGGAAGCTGCTTCCCTCTGCTCGCCTCTGGATAACCACACGCCCTGCAGCAGCCTATCAGATCCCTCCTGAGTGTGTGAACATGGTGACAGAGGTCCGAGGGTTCACTGACCCACAGAAGGAGGAGTACTTCAGGAAGAGATTCACAGATCAGGAGAAGGCCGGCACCATCATCTCCCACATCAAGACCTCACGAAGCCTCCACATCATGTGCCACATCCCAGTCTTCTGCTGTATCTCTGCTTCAGTTCTGGAGAACATGTTGGAAACTGAGGGAGGAGAGCTGCCCAAGACCCTGACTGAGATGTACATCCACTTCCTGGTGATTCAGTCCAAAGTGAACGTCAAGTATGATGGAGGAGCTGAGACAGATCCACACTGGAGTCCAGAGAGCAGGATGAAGATGATGGGGTCTCTGGGGAAACTGGCTTTTGAGCAGCTGCAGAAAGGCAACCTGATCTTCTATGAGTCCGACCTGACAGAGTGTGGCATCGATATCAAAGCAGCCTCAGTGTACTCAGGAGTGTTCACACAGGTCTTTAGAGAGGTGAGAGGAACGTACAAGAACACAGTGTTCTGCTTCGTCCATCTGAGCGTTCAGGAGTTTCTGGCTGCTCTTCGTGTCCATCTGACCTTCATCAACTCTGGGGTCAACCTGCTGTCAGAAGAACCAACAACCTCCAGGCTGCTTAAACTCTTCAGAAACAAACCTAAACTAACACATCTCTACCAGAGTGCTGTGGACCAGGCCTTACAGAGTCCAAACGGACACCTGGACTTGTTCCTCCGCTTCCTCCTGGGTCTTTCACTGCAGACCAATCAGGAACTCCTACGAGGCCTGGTGACGCAGACAGGAAGTAGTGCAGAGATCAACCAGGAAACAGTGGAATACATCAAGAGAAAGATAGGAAAGAACCCGTCTCCGGAGAAAAGCATCAACCTGTTCCACTGTCTGAATGAACTGAATGATCGTTCTCTAGTGAAGGAGATCCAACAGTCCCTGAGTTCAGGAAGTCTCTCCACAGAGGATCTGTCTCCTGGTCAGTGGTCAGCTCTGGTCTTCATCTTGCTGTCATCAAAAGAAGATCTGGACGTGTTTGACCTGAAGAAATACTCTGCTTCAGAGGAGGCTCTTCTGAGGCTGCTGCCAGTGGTCAAAGCCTCCAGGAAGGCTCTGTAAGTGGAGATAAATCTATATTAACTAGGAACAGTTTGAGACATGAGAATAAAACTGTTTGTGTTCACTGCTGATCTTTCCCCAGGCTGAGTGGCTGCAAGCTGTCAGAGAGAAGCTGGGCAGCTCTGTCCTCAGTCCTCAGCTCCCAGTCCTCCAGTCTGAGAGATCTGGACCTGAGTAACAACGACCTGAAGGATTCAGGAGTGAAGCGGCTGTCTGCTGGACTGGAGAGTCCTCACTGTGAACTGAAGACTCTCAGGTCAGAGTTCAGCCGACATGTTAACCGTCATTTCTATCGACTAATTTCCAGTTTGTTGTTTATTTTTCTTCAAAACAATAAACCACAAAACCATGATAACAATCTTATTATATTTGAAGACAGATGGCGTCACTTATCTACATCTCAATGTATCTGACTCATTGACCAACCTAAACATGCACAGACGAACAGATGGTATCATTTGACAAAGGAACTAGAAAAGATTGTATGTTGAAACCTTGCGCTCAATCACATTTATTATTAACCTGTTTAGCACGAAGGCCCCCGCCCGCGGGGCTGCTGGTTTTTTTCCACGAAACTGTGTCTCAGGGCTTCTTAACATTTAAAAAACCTATTGATGTGTCATACCCACTTAACGGGAAGAAACTCAGCTAACTGACGATACAAACCATTTTTACCGAAACAAAACACAATTCTCACAAGAATCGTCTAAGTGAGCCCTGAGCGAAAATATGCTAACACACTTAGCACAGAACTCACGGTAAAATACCCTTGTTACTTATCGGATCTGGAAAAATAAGATATCGATTAGCAAGCTGAAATTCCACAGATTCCAGAAATATAAGTATCACCACTGAGCGATCAAAACTCGTGACAGGGGAAGCAAACCCAGACATCACAGCAAGTAGCTTTACGGAGCAAACACGGACATTGTCTTACCTTAGCTGTTGTTCTGATCAAAAGTCGTGTTCAATGGCATTAAAAAGATAAAAACGCGGCTGAAGGTTAATCCATAGGTTAATCCAATGTAATCTGTGTCACTTTGAAATGATTACTGAAAATCCATCTTCAGATTTATATCAAAAACTGAGTTTTACCCTTGTTATGTATTAATTTCTTTCAAGGTTAACTGGCTGCAAGCTGTCAGAGAGAAGCTGTGCAGCTCTGTCCTCAGTCCTCAGCTCCCAGTCCTCCAGTCTGAGAGATCTGGACCTGAGTAACAACGACCTGAAGGATTCAGGAGTGAAGCTGCTGTCTGCTGGACTGGAGAGTCCACACTGTGAACTGAAGACTCTCAGGTCAGAGTTCAGCCGACATGTTAACCGTCATTTCTATCGACTAATTTCCAGTTTGTTGTTTATTTTTCTTCAAAACAATAAACCACAAAACCATGATAACAATCTTATTATATTTGAAGACAGATGGCGTCACTTATCTACATCTCAATGTATCTGACTCATTGACCAACCTAAACATGCACAGACGAACAGATGGTATCATTTGACAAAGGAACTAGAAAAGATTGTATGTTGAAACCTTGCGCTCAATCACATTTATTATTAAAGGAATGTTGTTATGTATTAATTTCTTTCAAGGTTAACTGGCTGTGAGCTGTCAGAGAGAAGCTGTGCAGCTCTGTCCTCAGTCCTCAGCTCCCAGTCCTCCAGTCTGAGAGATCTGGACCTGAGTAACAACGACCTGAAGGATTCAGGAGTGAAGCTGCTGTCTGCTGGACTGGAGAGTCCACACTGTGAACTGGAGACTCTCAGGTCAGAGTTCAGCCGACATGTTAACCGTCATTTCTATCGACTAATTTCCAGTTTTATCTAATATTGGTTAATAATAGATTTAGATTTTCCTTTGGCTTGTTGTTTATTTTTGTTCTTCAAAAAACCATAAAACCATGATAACAATCTTATTATTATTTGAATATTTGAAGACAGATGGCGTCACTTATCTACATCTCAATGTATCTGACTGATTGACCAACCCAAACATGCACAGACGAACAGATGGTATCATTTGACAAAAGAACTAGAAAAGATTGTATGTTGAAACCTTGCGCTCAATCACATTTATTATTAACCTGTTTAGTTTGAAGGCCCCCGCCCGCGGGGCTGCTGGTTTTTTTCCACGAAACTGTGTCTCAGGGCTTCTTAACATTTAAAAACCTATTGATGTGTCATACCCACTTAACGGGAAGAAACTCAGCTAACTGACGATACAAACCATTTTTACCGAAACAAAACACAATTCTCACAAGAATCGTCTAAGTGAGCCCTGAGCGAAAAGATGCTAACACACTTAGCACAGAACTCACGGTAAAATACCCTTGTTACTTATCGGATCTGCAAAAATAAGATATCGATTAGCAAGCTGAAATTCAACAGAAATATAGGTATCACCACTGAGCGATCAAAACTCGTGACAGGGGAAGCAAACCCAGACATCACACCAAGTAGCTTTACGGAGCAAACACGGACATTGTCTTACCTTAGCTGTTGTTCTGATCAAAAGTCGTGTTCAATGGCATTAAAAAGATAAAAACGCGGCTGAAGGTTAATCCATAGGTTAATCCAATGTATCTGTGTCACTTTGAAATGATTACTGAAAATCCATCTTCAGATTTATATCAAAAACTGAGTTTTACCCTTGTTATGTATTAATTTCTTTCAAGGTTAACTGGCTGCAAGCTGTCAGAGAGAAGCTGTGCAGCTCTGTCCTCAGTCCTCAGCTCCCAGTCCTCCAGTCTGAGAGATCTGGACCTGAGTAACAACGACCTGAAGGATTCAGGAGTGAAGCTGCTGTCTGCTGGACTGGAGAGTCCACACTGTGAACTGAAGACTCTCAGGTCAGAGTTCAGCCGACATGTTAACCGTCATTTCTATCGACTAATTTCCAGTTTGTTGTTTATTTTTCTTCAAAACAATAAACCACAAAACCATGATAACAATCTTATTATATTTGAAGACAGATGGCGTCACTTATCTACATCTCAATGTATCTGACTCATTGACCAACCTAAACATGCACAGACGAACAGATGGTATCATTTGACAAAGGAACTAGAAAAGATTGTATGTTGAAACCTTGCGCTCAATCACATTTATTATTAAAGGAATGTTGTTATGTATTAATTTCTTTCAAGGTTAACTGGCTGTGAGCTGTCAGAGAGAAGCTGTGCAGCTCTGTCCTCAGTCCTCAGCTCCCAGTCCTCCAGTCTGAGAGATCTGGACCTGAGTAACAACGACCTGAAGGATTCAGGAGTGAAGCTGCTGTCTGCTGGACTGGAGAGTCCACACTGTGAACTGGAGACTCTCAGGTCAGAGTTCAGCCGACATGTTAACCGTCATTTCTATCGACTAATTTCCAGTTTTATCTAATATTGGTTAATAATAGATTTAGATTTTCCTTTGGCTTGTTGTTTATTTTTGTTCTTCAAAAAACCATAAAACCATGATAACAATCTTATTATTATTTGAATATTTGAAGACAGATGGCGTCACTTATCTACATCTCAATGTATCTGACTGATTGACCAACCCAAACATGCACAGACGAACAGATGGTATCATTTGACAAAAGAACTAGAAAAGATTGTATGTTGAAACCTTGCGCTCAATCACATTTATTATTAACCTGTTTAGTTTGAAGGCCCCCGCCCGCGGGGCTGCTGGTTTTTTTCCACGAAACTGTGTCTCAGGGCTTCTTAACATTTAAAAACCTATTGATGTGTCATACCCACTTAACGGGAAGAAACTCAGCTAACTGACGATACAAACCATTTTTACCGAAACAAAACACAATTCTCACAAGAATCGTCTAAGTGAGCCCTGAGCGAAAAGATGCTAACACACTTAGCACAGAACTCACGGTAAAATACCCTTGTTACTTATCGGATCTGCAAAAATAAGATATCGATTAGCAAGCTGAAATTCAACAGAAATATAGGTATCACCACTGAGCGATCAAAACTCGTGACAGGGGAAGCAAACCCAGACATCACACCAAGTAGCTTTACGGAGCAAACACGGACATTGTCTTACCTTAGCTGTTGTTCTGATCAAAAGTCGTGTTCAATGGCATTAAAACGATAAAAACGCGGCTGAAGGTTAATCTATAGGTTAATCCAATGTATCTGTGTCACTTTGAAATGATTACTGAAAATCCATCTTCAGATTTATATCAAAAACTGAGTTTTACCCTTGTTATGTATTAATTTCTTTCAAGGTTAACTGGCTGCAAGCTGTCAGAGAGAAGCTGTGCAGCTCTGTCCTCAGTCCTCAGCTCCCAGTCCTCCAGTCTGAGAGATCTGGACCTGAGTAACAACAACCTGAAGGATTCAGGAGTGAAGCTGCTGTCTGCTGGACTGGAGAGTCCACACTGTGAACTGGAGACTCTCAGGTCAGTATTCAGCCGACATGTTAACCGTCATTTCTATCGACTAATTTCCAGTTTTATCTAATATTGGTTAATAATACATTTAGATTTTCCTTTGGCTTGTTGTTTATTTTTGTTCTTCAAAACAATAAACCATAAAACCATGATAACAATCTTATTATATTTGAAGTCAGATGGCGTCACTTATCTACATCTCAATGTATCTGACTGATTGACCAACCCAAACATGCACAGACAAACAGATGGTATCATTTGACAAAGGAACTAGAAAAGATTGTATGTTGAAACCTTGCGCTCAATCACATTTATTATTAACCTGTTTAGCGCGAAGGCCCCCGCCCGCGGGCTGCTGGTTTTTTTCCACGAAACTGTGTCTCAGGGCTTCTTAACATTTAAAAACCTATTAATGTGTCATACCCACTTAACGGGAAGAAACTCAGCTAACTGACGATACAAACAATTTTTACCGAAACAAAACACAATTCTCAGAAGAATCGTCTAAATGAGCCCTGAGCGAAAATATGCTAACACACTTAGCACAGAACTCACGGTAAAATACCCTTGTTACTTATCGGATCTGCAAATATAAGATATAGATTAGCAAGCTGACATTCAACAGATTCCAGAAATATAAGTATCATCACTGAGCGATCAAAACTCGTGACAGGGGAAGCAAACACAGACATCACACCAAGTAGCTTTACGGAGCAAACACGGACATTGTCTTACCTTAATAATAATAATTATTACTTATATTTATTATAGCGCTTTTCCAGATGCTCAAAGCGCTTCACAAATACACATTACACATACATGCAATGGTCACTGTGGACAATACCCACAGGAGCAAGTTCAGGTGAAGTGTCTTGCCCAAGGACACAACGGCTTTACAGACGCAGTAGTGGCGGGTTTCACCCCTTGATCTGATGATCATTGCACAGCGCACTGCGCCACACCGTCCATCTTCACGCCTCGAAGTCATCGAGGCGCTTTTACAAGTACACATTAGTATCATACATGTACTGTGGACAATACCCACAGGAGCAAATCCGGGTGAAGTGTCTTGCCCAAGGACACAACAGCCTGACGCAGTGGCGGCAGGAGCGGTTTTCGAACTGGAGTTCCCCAGCACCCCCCTTGATCTGATGATCAGATGCACAGACCACTGCGCCACCCACCCACCCACCCACCTTAGCTGTTGTTCTGATCAAAAGTCGTGTTCAATGGCATTAAAAAGATAAAAATGCGGCTGAAGGTTAATCCATAGGTTAATCCAATGTATCTGTGTCACTTTGAAATGATTACTGAAAATCCATCTTCAGATTTATATCAAAAACTGAGTTTTACCCTTGTTATGTATTAATTTATTTCAAGGTTAACTGGCTGCAAGCTGTCAGAGAGAAGCTGTGCAGCTCTGTCCTCAGTCCTCAGCTCCCAGTCCTCCAGTCTGAGAGATCTGGACCTGAGTAACAACGACCTGCAGGATTCAGGAGTGAAGCTGCTGTCTGCTGGACTGGAGAGTCCACACTGTGAACTGAAGACTCTCAGGTCAGTATTCAGCCGACATATTAACTGTCATTTCTATCGACTAATTTCCAGTTTTATCTAATATTGGTTAATAATAGATTTAGATTTTCCTTTGGCTTGTTGTTTATTTTTCTTCAAAACAATAAACCATAAAACCATGATAACAATCTTATTATATTTGAAGACAGATGGCGTCACTTATCTACATCTCAATGTATCTGACTGATTGACCAACCCAAACATGCACAGACAAACAGATGGTATCATTTGACAAAGGAACTAGAAAAGATTGTATGTTGAAACCTTGCGCTCAATCACATTTATTATTAACCTGTTTAGCGCGAAGGCCCCCGCCCGCGGGGCTGCTGGTTTTTTTCCATGAAACTGTGTCTCAGGGCTTCTTAACATTTACAAACCTATTGATGTGTCATACCCACTTAACGGGAAGAAACTCAGCTAACTGACGATACAAACAACTTTTACTGAAACAAAACACAATTCTCACAAGAATCGTCTAAATGAGCCCTGAGCGAAAAGATGCTAACACACTTAGCACAGAACTCACGGTAAAATACCCTTGTTACTTATCGGATCTGCAAAAATAAGATATCGATTAGCAAGCTGAAATTCCACAGATTCCAGAAATATAAGTATCACCACTGAGCGATCAAAACTCGTGACAGGGGAAGCAAACCCAGACATCACACCAAGTAGCTTTACGGAGCAAACACGGACATTGTCTTACCTTAGCTGTTGTTCTGATCAAAAGTCGTGTTCAATGGCATTAAAACGAGAAAAACGCGGCTGAAGGTTAATCCATAGGTTAATCCAATGGGTCTGTGTCACTTTGAAATCCATCCATCCATCCATCTTCTCCCGCTTATCCGTGGTCGGGTCTCGGGGGTAGCAGTTCCAGCAGAGAGCCCCAAACTTTCTTTCCCTGGCGACATCAACCAGCTCTGACTGGGGGATCCCAAGGCGCTCCCAGGCCAGCGAAGAGATATAATCCCTCCACCTGGTCCTAGGTCTACCCCTTGGTCTCTTCCCAGCTGGACGTGCCTGGAACACCTCCCTAGGGAGGCGCCCAGGTGGCATCCTAACTAGGTGCCCGAACCACCTCAACTGGCTTCTTTCGACGCGAAGGAGGAGCGGCTCAACTCCGAGTCCCTCCCTGATGACCGAACTTCTCACCTTATCTCTAAGGGAGACACCAGCCACCCGGCGGAGGAAACCCATCTCGGCCGCTTGTATCCGCGATCTCGTTCTTTCGGTCATGACCCATCCTTCATGACCATAGGTGAGGGTAGGAACGAAAATGGCCCGGTAGACAGAGAGCTTTGCCTTCCGGCTCAGCTCCCTTTTCGTCACAACGGTGCGGTAAAGCGACTGCAATACCGCTCCCGCTGCTCCGATTCTCCGGCCCATCTCACGCTCCATTGATCCCTCAGTCGAGAACAAGACCCCGAGATACTTGAACTCCTTCACTTGGGGTAAGGACTCATTCCCTACTTGGAGTGGACAGTCCATCGGTTTCCTGCTGAGAACCATGGCCTCAGATTTGGAGGTGCTGATCCTCATCCCAGCCGCTTCACACTCGGTGGTGAACCGATCCAGTGAGTGCTGAAGGTCGCAGACCGATGAAGCCATCAGAACCACATCATCTGCAAAAAGCAGTGGTGCAATCCTTAGTCCACCGAACTGCAGACTCCCCCCCCCCACGACTACGCCTCGAAATCCGATCCATGTATATTACAAACAGGATTGGTGACAAAGCGCAGCCCTGGCGGAGGCCAACCCTCACCGGAAATGGGTCCGACTTACTGCCGAGGACCCGGACACAGCTCTCGCTTTGGGAGTACAGAGATTGGATGGCCCTGAGTAGAGACCCCCTCACCCCATACTCCCGCAGCACCTCCCACAGTAACTCCCTGGGAACCCGGTCATACGCCTTCTCCAAGTCTACAAAACACATGTAGACCGGATCAGCGTACTCCCAGGCCCCCTCCAGGATCCTTGCGAGAGTAAAAAGCTGATCCGTCGTTCCACGACCAGGACGGAATCCGCATTGTTCCTCCTCAATCTGAGGTTCGACAATCGGCCTGACCCTCCTTTCGAGTACCTTGGAGTAAACTTTCCCGGGGAGGCTGAGTAGTGTGATGCCTCTGTAATTGGCACACACCCTCTGATCCCCCTTTTTGAAAAGGGGGACCACCACCCCGGTCTGCCACTCCTTCGGTACTGTTTCCGACTTCCACACAACGTTGATGAGACGTGTCAACCATGACAGTCCCTCAACACCCAGAGCCTTCAGCATTTCCGGGCGGATCTCATCCACCCCCGGGGCTTTGCCACTGTGGAGTTGTTTGACGACCTCAGTGACCTCCCCCCGGGAGATTGGCGTTGATCCCCCGTCATACTCCAGCTCTGCCTCTAACATAGAGGGCGGAGTTGTCGGGTTCAGGAGTTCCTCAAAGTGTTCCTTCCAACGTCCCAACACTCCATCAGTTGAGGTCAACAACGTCCCATCTTTACTGTACACAGCTTGGATGGTCCCCTGCTTCCCCCTCCTGAGGTGTCGGACAGTTTTCCAGAACAACTTTGGTGCCGCCCGAAAGTCCTTCTCCATGTCTTCTCCGAACTTCTCCCACACCCGCTGCTTTGCCTCGGCCACGGATGAGGCTGCTGCCCTTCGGGCCTGTCGGTACCTTGCAACTGCTTCGGGAGTCCCCCGGGATAACAAATCCCTGAAGGCCTCCTTCTTCAGTCGGACGGCTTCCCTGACCACCGGTGTCCACCAGGAGGTTCGAGGGTTACCGCCCCTTGAGGCACCTAGGACCTTGAGACCACAGCTCCCCGCCGCGGCTTCGGCAATAGAGGCTTTGAACACCGACCACTCTGGTTCAATGTCCCCAACCTCCACAGGAATGCCCGAAAAGCCCCGCCGGAGGTGTGAGTTGAAGGCCTCCTGAACTTGGGCCTCCTCCAGACGTTCCCAGTTCACCCGAACTACACGTTTGGGCTTACCAGGTCTATCCAGAGGCTTCCCCCGCCACTCGACCCAACTCACCACCAGATGGTGATCAGTTGACAACTCCGCCCCTCTCTTTACCCGAGTGTCCAAAACATACGGCCTCAGGTCCGATGATACGATAACGAAATCGATCATGGACCTTCTGCCTAGGGTGCTCTGGTACCACGTACACTTATGAGCATCCTTATGTTCGAACATGGTGTTTGTTATGGCCAATCCATGACTAGCACAGAAGTCCAGTAACAAACCACCTCTCCGGTTCAGATCAGGGGGGGCCGTTCCTCCCAATCACGCCCCTCCAAGTGTCTCCATCATTGCCCACATGTGCGTTGAAGTCTCCCAGCAAGACTAAGGAGTCCCCTTCAGGAGCCCCATACAGGACTCTTTCCAGGGTCTCCAAGAAGGCCGAATACTCTGAACTGCTGTTGGGTGCATAAGCACACACAACAGTCAGAGTTTTCCCCCCCATAACCCGCAGGCGTAGGGAGGCGACCCTCTCGTCCACTGGGGTAAACTCCAACAACGAAGCACCTAACCGGGGACTTGTGAGTATCCCCACACCCGCCCGGCGCCTCACACCTTGAGCAACTCCGGAGAAGAATAGAGTCCAACCCCTATCCAGAAGTAAGGTTCCAGAGCTGACGCTGTGCGTAGAGGTGAGCCCAACCAGATCCAACTGGTACCGCTCCACCTCCCGCACAAGCTCCGGCTCCTTCCCCCCCAGAGAGGTGACGCTCCACGTCCCCAAAGCCAGCTTCTGCCGCCCGGGTCTGGTCCGTCGAGACCCTCCGCTTTCACTGCCACCCGTCTGGCAGCGCACCCGACCCCATCGATGTTTCCCGTAGGTGGTGGGCCCGCGGGACAGAGAAGCGGAGGTGTTGCCCACGTTGCCTTTTCGGGCTGGGCCCGGCCGGGCTCCGTGGCAAGCCCGGCCACCAGACGCTCGCCGACGAGTCCTCCTTCTGGGCCTGGCTCCAGAAGGGGACCCCGGGCTTCCTCCGGGCTTCCTCCGGGCTTCCTCCGGGCTTCCTCCGGGCCGGGTATCCTCACTTCTTGTTTTTCCTTTCATGAGGTCTTTTGAACCAATCTTAGTCTGGCCCCTTGCCTGAGACCAATTTGCCATGGGAGACCCTACCAGGAACACAAGGTTCCAGACAACACAGCCCCCAGGTTCATCAGGGCACACAAACCTCTCTACCACGGTAAGGTGCTGGTTCTTCAGAGAGGGTCACTTTGAAATGATTACTGATAATCCATCTTCAGATTTATATCAAAAACTGAGTTTTACCCTTGTTATGTATTAATTTCTTTCAAGGTTAACTGGCTGCAAGCTGTCAGAGAGAAGCTGTGCAGCTCTGTCCTCAGTCCTCAGCTCCCAGTCCTCCAGTCTGAGAGATCTGGACCTGAGTAACAACGACCTGCAGGATTCAGGAGTGAAGCTGCTGTCTGCTGGACTGGAGAGTCCACACTGTGAACTGGAGACTCTCAGGTCAGAGTTCAGCCGACATATTAACTGTCATTTCTATCGACTAATTTCCAGTTTTATCTAATTGGTTAATAATACATTTAGATTTTCCTTTGGCTTGTTGTTTATTTTTCTTCAAAACAATAAACCATAAAACCATGATAACAATCTTATTATATTTGAAGACAGATGGCGTCACTTATCTACATCTCAATGTATCTGACTGATTGACCAACCCAAACATGCACAGACAAACAGATGGTATCATTTGACAAAGGAACTAGAAAAGATTGTATGTTGAAACCTTGCACTCAATCACATTTATTATTAACCTGTTTAGCGCGAAGGCCCCCGCCCGCGGGGCTGCTGGTTTTTTTCCAGGAAACTGTGTCTCAGGGCTTCTTAACATTTACAAACCTATTGATGTGTCATACCCACTTAACGGGAAGAAACTCAGCTAACTGACGATACAAACAACTTTTACTGAAACCAAACACAATTCTCACAAGAATCGTCTAAGTGAGCCCTGAGCGAAAAGATGCTAACACACTTAGCACAGAACTCACGGTAAAATACCCTTGTTACTTATTTGATCTGCAAAAATAAGATATCGATTAGCAAGCTGACATTCCACAGATTCCAGAAATATAGGTATCACCACTGAGCGATCAAAACTCGTGACAGGGGAAGCAAACCCAGACATCACAGCAAGTAGCTTTACGGAGCAAACACGGACATTGTCTGATCTTAGCTGTTGTTCTGATCAAAAGTCGTGTTCAATGGCATTAAAACGATAAAAACGCGGCTGAAGGTTAATCTATAGGTTAATCCAATGTATCTGTGTCACTTTGAAATGATTACTGAAAATCCATCTACAGATTTATATCAAAAACTGAGTTTTACCCTTGTTATGTATTAATTTCTTTCAAGGTTAACTGGCTGCAAGCTGTCAGAGAGAAGCTGTGCAGCTCTGTCCTCAGTCCTCAGCTCCCAGTCCTCCAGTCTGAGAGATCTGGACCTGAGTAACAACGACCTGAAGGATTCAGGAGTGAAGCTGCTGTCTGCTGGACTGGAGAGTCCACACTGTGAACTGGAGACTCTCAGGTCAGAGTTCAGCTTTTTATTTTCAAGCAGTTCAATTCTTTTCATCCAGCTTTTTGTTCATGTTGATGAAGATGGTCCACTTCTGTATGATTTTCCTGCTGACGTGACTTTTTAAAGAACTGAGTTTACTGTATTCCCTGGTTCCAGTCTGTCAGGCTGTCTGGTCTCAGAGGAAGGCTGTGTTTCTCTGGCTTCAGCTCTGAGATCCAACCCCTCCCATCTGAGAGAGCTGGACCTGAGCTACAATCATCCAGGAGCCTCAGGAGAGAAGCTGCTGTCTGCTGGACTGGAGGATCCACTCTGGAGACTGGACACTCTCAGGTATGGACACAAAGATAGCAGGTTCTTCATATGTTTCTAATGTAATCTCTTTCATCTCTGGTCTTCCATCATGAAGGACGTCTCATTTCCCTTGATTATGCTCACTGCAGTGAGTTCACCTTGAAGTCTTATTACATGGAAACAGTCGTTCAGTCCAAACATCAGAACCACTGGCTTCCTGGCTCTAGGGAGGATAATGATGGTCAGTTTATGGATTTGGTTCTGACTGAGATATCTCACCAACTGCTAAACGTGTTGAGATGAGATTCTGTTTGACATTTTAGATTCCCAGAGGGACGATCCAGACTTTTCCACCTGCACCACCGTGACATGTGATTGAATTGTTCTTCTTCCTCTTCTTCTCTCAAGTGCATGAGTCGGAAGAAGCAGAGTGGATTTTCTATCCTTTTTAGACTTTTCATGTCTTTAACCCGTTCAGCCCCGAGCCTGTTTTCAGGTCTCAGGCTCGAAAATTACTTTCCCAGAACAAATGACCATATCTTCTAAAAGGGGAAAATTAATAATCTTTTTTCTCAAAGCAATGATAAACCTGTGAGTTGGATGAAGAAGAGTGAGAATCAATATAGATGTTTTTATTCTAAAGTAAATTCAGATTGAACATGGTAAAAACAATTAAATTATAGAGTCCGTCCAAAAAGAAAAAACCTTACTTATAGTGAAACCCACCCTTGCATGATGGTAAGGTAGACTAAAAGCTTTAGGAATCCAAACTACAACATATCATAAGTACCCTGTATCAAGATTGATGCAAATCAACACTTGCTATTTTTAATTTACCAATTGATTAATTCATTTTTATCTTCACTTATTTATCAAGTCAATTGAAGTTCTTTAAATGTGCGGTTATAATAAGTGTGTTTGTGTAAACTCACTCATTCCCGTTGATTCCCTTCCCCTCTCCTCTGGTTTATCTCAAGCCGCGACCCCGGCCACCACATCTCCTCTGATTCTGACTCCTCCCCCTTTATCCATCAGCTGTTGAATCCATTCGCTGTAAGTCTTTGAGGCAGCCATCTGCCCAGCTACATCTGCAGCCCCCCTCATGCCGCTGTTCTTGCACTGCCTTGCCTTTCATCTCCTCCTTCACAGTCTCTCTGCGGCTTTATGGAGGGCGCATTCTGCTCTCGTGTCCCACACTTTGCTCTTGTGCCAAATCTGGTGGCTCAGCTTGGAACTTCATGCCTGATGAGAGCAGATCTCTGCCTGTCAGCAAGCTGTTTGGTTCTGGATGCCACAGGTAGAGATAGTTCTGGATGCAGTTGTTATTGTTGTTGTTGGTTCAGCTCTGGTTCTCTGTCTGGTCTATTGAGAAGCAGCAGTCTCCTGGTTGGGATAGGCCTTTGTTTGCTCAGCGGATCGGGATCTTAGCCGTCTGACAGGCAGAGAGAGAGAGTCCAGGTCTCGGGACGCATTACCTATAGAAATTCTAGCACACTGAGGTTAAATAAATCCAACCCGTTCCACTCTGTCTCTTTCTAATCATACTATTGGTGTCCGCAGTTAACTGCCATCTGACCAACACCATTAATGTCTACTAATGATATTACAAAAACTCCCTCTCATAATCGTTTCATCCATTGTGACATATTTACCCAAGCTAAGTTTTTCAACACCCACATGTTTCCAGCATCGCAGATCTCACACACTATGAAAGAACCCCCCTGTACTTAAAGATCCCACTGCTTGGTAGAACAATAGTAAACCTGCAGAGCACTCCAATCAGATCACAGTCATGTCATTTGACCCAAGTGTAGGACCATGTCGTTCCTAAAAATGTTAGCAAACTCCAAACTCCAACTACAACATTTATAGATAAATTGATTTAGCAAAATGAAATGTTATGTAATTCAAAATGTGACAAAAGAACAATGATTTGTCTTTCACAAGATTGTGGTCTAACAGAATGACTCCTGACCTCATGGGGTCAAATGACCTGAACATGTGGCCTGAAGACCAAAAGGACCTCTCACTCATTAACCCAATGGACTCTCAGAGATGAGATCCAGCCATGAGGTGGCTGACCTTAAAATGAACTGTGCCAAATAAACCACATGCGTGTGGGTACATTATATTTTACACAATATAACACACAACAACACTACATTAAGACAATAACCACTCAAATGAGCCTTGGTGAAAAGCATGAAACACAAAACAACTGAATCTACTCTCATTGTTCGTGTACATCTTTACTCCCACTATTCCACCCTCAGTATGCCCACTGGCTGGCCCACTAGCTTAGCAGTATAGCACTGGCCTCATGTGAGTGGGGGGAGGGGAACACTCAACACATGTGCAGATATACACCACACTGCTTGGAGACTGAGTTCAATACAAATTAAAGGATAATCACTGATCAGCAGTAAGTAGGGGACCAACAAGCATGCTTCCTCCTGCTCCCTTCGGACACAGAGGATTCATTATTATGATGGACATTGATAAATACTTTATTCTAACAATACGCTGTTCTGTTTCTCACATGTGTCCTCTCCAGGCTGGAGCACGGTGGAGAGCAGAGGATCAGAGCAGGTCTGAGGAAGTGTAAGTGTGGATCAGCTTCTCTCTGCAGACACAGAGGATGGAGGTGGTAGTTATTCATTAGAACAGTGGTTCTCAACCTGTGGTTGAGGTATTATTTTATCACGTACCACTGGTGGTACGCGAGCTCCCACTAGGTGGTACGCGAAGGAATCTGAAATATTAAAAAATATTTATTTAAATGTTTATTTTATTTTTTATTATTATTCCTTCGGCAGGTAACGTCTCCCCGTTACCTGCCGAAGGAAGCCATGCACGCAACGCAGCCCCGTTCCCTTAACTCCAGGTGACTTTCTGCCGCTTTCCTCCGTGGTGCTGATCCTCTCACCACGGAGGAAAGCACTTCACTATTTGCAGTACCCACAAGGATCTGTACAAATGCCGCAGTTTTTGCGTAATATCATAACATGTGTGCCCTGGAGAATCACAGAACGGACGATCGTCCTTATTATTATTATGCCGTTTAAACCAATTATTTAAAGGTTTTTGTTAAATTCGGCATCATGTAAGTTGCGCTGACAGGTCCACACACTGCTTCCCCGCAGCGAGGCTCCCCCGCCCTCCTGCTGATAGTTGACGAGCGTCAAGCTCCCCGTTGATAATTCTCGATCTTATTGAGCACGCTGATAACAATTTTCTTTTTTAAATGGCACTTCATATCAAAAAGGTTGCCGACCCCTGTAATAGGCTATTGTTGTTTTTAGATTTAGAAACGAAAACAAATGTTTTTATTTATTTTTGGCGTTGCTATGACTACCATACTACCCGCGAAAGATTAGAACGTTGCAAGCAAGCTATGAAAGAAAGCTGAATTATGCTAAAAACGTGGCTCAAAACGGGAGGTATACGGAAGAGAGGTACAGAGGAGAACATTACCGGCGAAAGGGAACAAGTGAATGAGGAGGAGGACAGTCAAGCGAGCGCAAGCGCAGGCTCCACCTGCAACGCAACAGTGATATGCGCAGCCACAACGCCGCCCAGTGCTAACGCTGCTAACGCTGCTAACGCTGCTAACGCTGCTAACGCTGCTAACGCTGCTAACGCTGCTAACGCTGCTAACGTAGCTGCGAGTGACTCCATCAGCAGCAGCGCAAGTGAGTCCATAACAAAGAGACACAAACCAGTTCGGAAATACAACCAGGGTTACATTACATCTGGATTCAGCTGCAGTGGGACAGAGAATGAGCCCAGACCACAGTGCGTGATTTGTGTTGAAAATCATCACCTCCTGGTTTTAATTACATCACGAAACCCCGCCCCTCACGCCGTGGTGGTGGGCTGGCTGTCATCCACAACCAGAACATCCGGATTACAGAACTCACCCTCCCCTCAGTACCATCCTTTGAATTCCTCGCCTTCAAAGCCCCTCCCTCACTGACAGTCATCCTCATCTACCGGCCCCCCAAACCGGACCCCTCCTTCCTCTCTGATCTCACTGAACTCCTCATCATTGCTTCATCCCTCTCCCCACGTCTGTTACTCCTTGGTGACTTCAACATCCACATGGACTCCCCCACCTGCAAACATGCCTCTGAACTTTCCTCCCTTCTGGACAACTTCTCACTTACCCAACATGTCACCTTCCCCACCCATGATAAAGGACACATCCTTGACCTTGTCTGCTCCACCAACCTCCCAGTACTCGACCTCCACCCCTGCCCCTTTCCCCTCTCTGACCACAAACTTATACAGTTCAAACCCCGTGCCGACACCCTCCCTTCCTCCACTTCCACCTTATGCAGTTCATTCCTCCAGTTTTTCTCGGACAAAATCACTGCCATTAATCACTCCCTATCTGCTTCTCCAATCTCTCCCTCCTTCTCCCCTGACCTCCCGACTCCCCCTCCCCACGGCCGCCTCTCCCAGTTCACTCTGGTCTCCCCCTCTGAAATTCTCAATCTGATCAGCTCCTCCAAACCCACTACCTGCTCCCTTGACCCTCTTCCCACCCCTCTACTGAAGTCCTGCCTCCCCGTCCTCTGCCCCTACCTTGTCAACCTCTTCAACTCCTCCCTGTCCCAAGGAACCGTTCCCTCTGCCTTTAAAACTGCTGCTGTCACTCCCATCCTCAAAAAACCCGGTCTGGATCCCTCATCCCTCAGTAACTACCGCCCCATCTCCAACCTCCCCTTTCTCTCCAAAACAATAGAACGCATCATCTAACAAACAACTTCACCGCCATCTTCAATCAAATCACCTCTTCGAACCCCTTCAGTCTGGTTTTCGTCCCCACCACAGTACAGAAACGGCACTCGTCAGGGTCCTCAATGACCTCCTCACCTCTGCTGACACCGGTTCCCTCAACATCCTCATCCTCCTCGACCTGAGTGCAGCCTTTGATACCGTGAGCCACACCATCCTGCTCACCCGACTCCACGACATCGGTATCGAAGGTACTGCGCTCAGGTGGCTCCAGTCATATCTCTCCGACAGATCCTACTTCATCTCCCTCGATAACCACTCCTCTGCCACCGCTACAGTCACCCAAGGTGTTCACCAAGGCTCAGTACTCGGCCCCCTCCTCTTCATCATCTACATCCTCCCCCTTGGTCAGATTCTCCGCCACTACAACCTGGACTTCCACTGCTACGCCGATGACACTCAAATCTACCTCAGCACCAAATCCCTCCATAACCCCCCCATCACCCACATTGAATCCTGTCTGACTGACTTGAAATCCTGGATGCAAAAAAACGTTCTTAAACTCAACAGCAATAAAACTGAACTCCTCCTCATCGGCTCCAAATCCACCCTCAGTAAAACCCCCAACCTCACACTGACCATCGATGGCACCCCTGTTTCCCCCTCAACCCAGGCACGCAACCTCGGGGTTATATTCGATCCCACCCTCTCCCTTGACTCCCACATCCGCCAAGTTGTCAAAATCTCATTTTTCCATCTCCGCAACATTGCCAAAATCCGTCCCTATCTCACCCGCCCCGCAGCTGAGCGACTCATTCACGCCTTCATCTCCTCCCGCCTCGACTACTGTAACTCCCTCCTATACGGCATCAGCTCCACCTCCCTCAGTAGACTCCAGCGTGTTCAGAACGCAGCCGCCAGACTTCTCACCCACACTAAATCATGGCACCATATCACCCTGGTCCTCAAAGAACTACACTGGCTTCCCGTTACTCACCGCATCAACTACAAACTCCTGGTCCTTACCTATAAAGCCCTCCACCATCTGGCCCCCCCGTACCTCACTGACCTTCTCATCCCCTACCATCCTCCCCGGACCCTCAGATCCACCTCGGCCGGCCTGCTTTCCACCCCCATTGGCAATCTCCGGAGCTTTGGAGACAGAGCCTTCTCTGTGGCCGCCCCAAAGCTCTGGAACTCCCTCCCCCAAGACCTCCATGAGTCCGAGTCCCTCACTCTGTTCCAGTCCCGCCTCAAAACCCATCTTTTCACCTCTCTCTATCCGTAAAACACCCCCCCACTCATTTTCGACCTCCTCCTGACTGCCATTGTGTTTTGTTGTTTTTGTTGTTTTTCTTAGTCTGTTGTCTACCTGCCCCAGTCTATCTACCCCCCCCCCCCCTCATATTGTAAAGCGTCTTTGGGTACTATAAAAGCGCTATATAAATCCAATATATTATTATTATTATTAAGTGTTAAGTAACAATTCTATGAAACCATCGCACCTCCAACGGCACCTTACGACTAAACACGCCCACCTGCCAACTAAACACGCCCACCTTACGACTAAACACGCCCACCTGCCAACTAAACACGCCCACCTGCCAACTAAACACGCCCACCTGCCAGACAAGCCAGCGGAATTCTTTACAAGAACATGTGATCTACTGAATGAGATCCAATCCAGCTGTACACCCATAGCCAAGGCCCGGGAAGCCTCGTACCGTGCGGCCTCCGCATTGCAGGAGCCGGGAAGCCGCACACAATTGGTGAAAAACGTTGTCTCCCACTCGCAAAAGAAATGACAGAAATCACGTGTGGCGAGAAGGCTGCCAAGCAGTTACATTTGGTGTCACTTTGTTTGTCAGATGTGTTTGTGTGGCCTCAAATATTTCAAAATTAAAAGCTAAAAATACCACTCTGGGAATATAAAGAGAGCTGCAGCTCGTCTCTGCCTGAGGGAATCAAACTGAGCGGACACACCACATTCTGAGCAGTTCGTTTATAACTGTTTATGTGTTTATTTGTGTGTATTTGTATATAGATGTTGCAACATAGAGCTTTGGCAATATATGTCACTATGGTCGTGCTATGAAAGCTATTGCATTTAATTGAGTGTGTGTGTGTGTGTATGTGTGTGTGTGTGTGTGTGTGTGTGTGTGTGTGTGTGTGTGTGTGTGTGTGTGTGTGTGTGTGTGTGTGTGTGTGTGTGTGTGTGTGTGTGTGTGTGTGTGTGTGTGTGTGTGGTGTGTGTGTGTGTGTGTGTGTGTGTTTCTCTGTGTGTGTGTGTGTGTGTGTGTGTGTGTGTGTGTGTGTGTGTGTGTGTGTGTGTGTGTGTGTGTGTGAGTGTGTGAGAGGGAACATTGGTCATATGCTGGTACTTGGAGAGCCAGCTATTTTCTCAGGTGGTACTTGGTGTAAAAAGGTTGAGAACCACTGCATCAGAACATGACTGGTATTGAAGCTTTCTAGAAAGACCACGAGCAGAGAGGAAAGCCTTCAGGAGGGTCTGATGATAAACTGCTGTCTGTGTCTCTCCTCAGATTCCTGTGGACTCACCCCGGACTCTAACACAGTGAGCAGATACCTCAGACTGTCTGAGGACAACAGGACGGTGACACGTGGGGGACGAGAGGAGCCATATCCTGATCATCCAGAGAGGTTTGAGTTCTGGCGTCAGCTGATGTGCAGAGAAGCTCTGACTGGTCGCTGCTACTGGGAGGTGGAGTGGAGAGGAGGGGTTGAGATAGCAGTGACTTACAGAGGAATCAAGAGGAGAGGAAACGGACAGGACAGTGGGTTTGGACAGAATGATCAGTCCTGGAGTCTGGGCTGCTCTCGTCATGGTTACTCTGTCAGGCACAATAGGAGAATAACATACACCTCCTACTCCTCCTCCTCCTCCTCCTCCTCCTCCTCCTCCTCCTCCTCCTCCCCCCCCTCTCATAGAGTAGCAGTGTATCTGGATCATCCTGCTGGCTCTCTCTCCTTCTACAGCGTCTCCTCTGGCTCACTGACCCACCTCCACACCCTCAGAGCCACATTCACTGAACCTCTCTACGCTGGGTTTGGGCTCTGGCTCTCAGACTCCTCAGTGTCTCTGGTTCCTCTGTAGGAGGAGACCACTTCCTGTCCTGGGGGAGACCACTTCCTGTCCTGGGGGAGACCACTTCCTGTCCTACCACTTCCTGTCCTGGGGGAGACCACTTCCTGTCCTGGAGGAGACCACTTCCTGTCCTGGGGGAGACCACTTCCTGTCCTGGGGGAGACCACTTCCTGTCCTGGGGGAGACCACTTCCTGTCCTGGGGGAGACCACTTCCTGTCCTGGAGGAGACCACTTCCTGTCCTGGGGGAGACCACTTCCTGTCCTGGGGTTACATGTTGGTGTTTTAAATGGAGGCTTCTCATTGGTTACCGTGTGTCTCACTGATTGTAATAAAGTGTTCTTGAAGCAACGTGTTAAAGACTGTGATCGTCATCAAGTTCAATAAAGATTTACAAAAAGC